>NC_054538.1:43451242-43521242 GCF_017654505.1 Polyodon spathula
TAATGGTAAACAAATGGTTATATTTTTTCTACAAGGGTATCTATATGTAGTACTCTATCTATGGATTCATGATGAAATATGGTAGTGTGTCATTGCCCTCCCCCTGTAATGTGTGCATTTTTTGGTATAGACAGAATCTGCAATATGCAGATTTTGTGTTAGGATACACATTAGGGATACCATTTGCCTTACAAATAATTGTTTTCAGTCTATAACAGTTCCATGAATATCAATTGTAATCAATATTTTATTCATAAAAACAGAGTTTGAAAAAATATTTAATACCATATGAGTGTGAAAAGGGGCCAATTAATAAGTACATAAATAAATCTAATTATATGTTAAATCACTGTCCGGAGTTTCTAAGATTTATGATGCAGTTCCTTCATAAGTGGACCAAATATTCTAAGGGGGAGCTGCTATTCGTGTTTTGTTGTTATACCCATAGGCTGCTACTCTTTGTATTATGGAACTCCACAGAGAGGTCAACCTAGGCTGTCTCTTGTAAGCGTTGTAATAAATTGTGGGTCTAGCAGGATCAGGCAGGGCTCGTTTACAGTTAAATCAGTGTTATTGCTGTGCAGCATTCTTCATTCCAGTTGATCTTGAGACATCTGCATTAAAGGGACTTTTAAATAATGAAAATTGGATGTTAGTCGCACCTGATCTCATTAACCCCTTTATCGCTTAATCAGCCACTTTGCAAGTTGCTAGGTGATAACCCAAAACGATGAGTTTGACAATCTATTTATCACCCCACAATTAAGATTTAACAGGCATTTACAATGCAGCCTGCAAACATGGCTTTTGTTTTAAAATGAAGTTTGTATTGCTAGGGTTTACATCATCAGGGTTTCACTAGACTTACACGATATTATTATTATTATTATTATTATTATTATTATTATTATTCATTTATTTAATTTTTTCTTAGC
Source organism: Polyodon spathula (assembly GCF_017654505.1). Taxonomy (NCBI): domain Eukaryota; kingdom Metazoa; phylum Chordata; class Actinopteri; order Acipenseriformes; family Polyodontidae; genus Polyodon; species Polyodon spathula. The sequence continues at coordinate 43,452,178 of NC_054538.1, forward strand.
AGATGCCCTTACCCAGGGCATCTTACAGTTGTATACAAAAAAGAATTACAGTACAATTAAGAGCAAGAAAAATAAAATACAATGATTTCAGTCCTAATAAGAGAAAATACAGAACACAGTATGATTTGATATCAGAGCAGTTCAAGAGCAGATAACAGTGTTGATAGTTACATCAGGGTCAGATACGAGTGCAGGTGAAATACAAAATACTACAGATTGGGTTAAGTACAGGATTCAATTCAGTAAAAATAGGGAGCAGATAAATGCAAGTTAAAGTGCATATATACAATGTTTGACACATATGCAGTATAGACACATACATATTTAAGCTTGTGTCTCTAGCTGAAACTGTATTTGCTTTTATTCAGAACATGATCAGAAATCAATCAGCATGTTGAGAAAGCACTCCAAAAATACCATCCTAACCTCTATGAGGTATATTAAAGACTGTTCCCTATGACTTGCGTTTCTCATTGAGGTTGTGCCAATTTGGTCCAGGAACCATCTACTGCTCTCCGTAATTTTGCTTGTATAGTATATTGCTGTGGCAAAGTGGTTGCAGTGCACAGGTGCAGTGGTGATGCAGTGCTCAAGACAACGACAGACAACAGAGTATTAATGAAATGGAGGCTTATTTTATAATCCAAAGTCTGATGACAAAACAGTAAACAATAATGACAACAGACAATACACAATGGTTTGCGAATTGCTCTATTGTAATCCATGGGTTGGCCCGAAATAGTCCTGATATTTAAACACCCACATGTAACACAAACACAATCACAAGTCCACAGTAAGTGCTAAAGTGCTTGTGGTGCAAATACAGTTAATTGTGACACAATTGCAATGTTGTCCGGGTTTGGTGCTGGCCTTTAGCGAAAGCTCGGGATCGTGTTAGCCGTCTAATAACAACAAACAAACAGTTTTTAGACATGACAATACAAACAAAACTCTCACAATTACAATACAGGTCTCCTTCCGGTTTAGCATTAACCATAACAAAGGAACAGATCACCTCGCTACATCCCCTTAGATACCCTCAATCATGACCCCTTGATTAACAATTGCAACCTCTCATCCAATATGCGGCTGCCAGATTGTTTCCCTTTCGGGTTGATGATTTAGTGCACCGGAGCTCTGCCCCTTTTCTAGATGGTCGACTTCCGCCTAACCCTGGGAGTGAATTGTCTGGCCATCAAGTCCAGGGCACTCTGTTCCCATTTATCTCCAAGAATAATTCTGTCTCTGTCACAATTGTATATTTAGTGTTCAGCGTATTTGGTTTTTATCTTCTGGGATTTTTTTTTGCAGTTTATTTTATATATATTATAATAGGGATAAAATCAGTAAAAAAAAAAAAAACAAAAAAAAAAAAAAAACCAAAAAATTAACTTATATCGTCAAAAATCGAGGGGAAAAAATCTCAGCATAGACACATGTGGACTATGATGCGTTCTGATTTCTGATTAATATGTCCCTGACATGTATGATAAAGCAGAATCTGTGCAAGTCAAAGCCACATTTTCCCAAGTTAGACGGTACTTTGCGAACGTTTGGGCAATCGCTATGCTGATGGCAATAGTATCTGACATCAGCACAAAACAAGCCAGATTTATTTGCCTTGAAATCATAAAAAGAAAAGAACATTTACAGAAATGGGTGGTGCAAGCCATTAGGAGACAGGACAAAAATCACACTGGACATTACCATCAATGCATATAAGTCTAAAAACTAAAGCATCACCATTTTCTGTCAAATATTTACAATTAAGATTGTCAGCTTAGACAGTGTTTAATTGATGGACTGACAGTACTGTCGCACAGTGTCCAGCAAAGCACAGCGCTCTGACAAACTCATTAACACGATCATTCTATGCTTTCTTTTTATTAAAGCGCGTGTAAAAACACATGCATAGGTTGCTCATCTCTGAGTTCACTTTATTGTTTTAATGTCCTGCTTACTTTTCAGCATGTTCTTTTATTGTCAGCGCGAGCGTGTATCTCAGTGCAGCAGTATTGCGGCGCGATGCATCCTCTGCCTCATCTGACCCTCTTCTGCTATTTTTTTCTTTTGAATATTCATAAACTGATTAAGTTTTCTCCCCATTCCTTATCCACTAAAAATATTATATTTTCGTGAAAGTCTTTCAATTTAGTTTTTGATCAAGCTAGTTAGTAATTACTATGCCCAGCAATTGCCACAATAATCAAACTTTGACTGGCCATCATAACCAGGTGATAATGTGTTTGTGAAGTGACAGAAAACCACGTTTTAATGTTATTTGATCATCTGACTTCTAAATGTCTGCTGTATACTAGGATACAGTGCAGGGCTGATTATTGCAATACCGGATCAAAATAAAATGGCATTTTGATCAAAATATTGCATATTTCCTAGAAAATAGTACTGGGACAATACTGAGTATAAATCAGTAAAAACGGACATCGAGTTTTAAAAACATCCTGTAATTTTTCTATCATACTATCACATACTGACATCTAATTTTAATTTATAGAATTAAAATCAACATAATTTCAGTTATAATACATCTTTTAAAAAGAAGATGAAGTTTGAACAGATAATCAAGCAAGGCAAAGCAGCATTAACAGACCTGCTATGGTGTTGTTCACTGCTGGTACTTTTATTAGCAACAAACAACAGAAATAAAATCTGGAGTAAAGGCCTGGTTCAAAGGAAAGATTCTTAGATTCAGCCTTGATCATCTCAGAGAGTTGTAGATTTTGGAATTACAAAGTTGACCCGATGAGACAAAAGCCAACACTTCATATGGCAAGGTGTGATTTTTTCTTCAATTAGAGCTAAACTAATAACTTTGACACCTTGCGGTCTCTTTATTACTCATTTTCAGGTTTAAACCTCCAGTGGAACATTACAGCTGGTCAAATATTTTTGCCAGATCAATTGTTTGGGTAGTGGAATCATATAAATGTCCAAGTCAGGACAAGACAAGAACAAGAGAATATTATGTATTCTATAAAAAATTAGAAAATGACTTTATTATCAGCCAATCAGCATGCAGCTATTGTCGGCATTAATAGACAGCAGATGCCCGACAGAACATCACTGCATCACCTATGAATCAAATTTTAAGTCAATCCTCGCAAGTACCAGCTTTTTCATTTTGATTTGCTGTATTGAAAGCTTAGTTCACATCTGTTGGACAACAAATACTAAACATAGACATATTTTATTATCCGCCAAAACCAGCCAATCAATACTTTACATTGACGAAAGCAACCAGTCCTGTATCCAGAAGTGGCGCGCCAACCAATCACAGCCTGTTAGCTCGAATGAAGCTCAGACAGCATCTTTCAACAACAACAAACCGACACAGGGACAATTCAGTAATATTGTTCCATTCAGATATCTGGCACTGTCCAGATAAACTATAAGCATCTCTGACAAGTAAAAAAAAAAAAAAAAGTGTTTAAAAAATTTTTTTTTTTTTTTTTTTTTTTCTCTGATTATAAAAGTGATTCTTTTGGGACTATTTTCTTAAAACCTTTCTCAGCAGAAGGGTACCGGACGAATCATCACAAGTTCAAGATGAATTTCTATAGAAAATAATGAGAAAAATAATTTTCTAATAGCGTTTGTGCCCTCTTAATGAAGGCTCTACTGTGTGGTAGTTCACCTTGACTTTTGTTAGAGCCCTCGCCTTCAGCTCTGGACGCATAACTCCAGTCGTAGTCATAGTGTACCACACGGTAGAGCCTTTAACGATGGGCACTATTCCACAGAGATTGGTATGGTTAGATTCTCTAAGTTAAGTTTCATGAAATGTAAAAGTTTTGTTAAATTTTGCAGAGATGGGTTTTAAATATCCATCCCTGGATATAAATAAAATCCAGGTCCAGCATGGTGTTTGCAACCACCTCTGTCTCTCTCACTCTCTACCAGCGGACTCTCACACCCTTTTACAATGGTTGTCTCAGGTAAAACAATCGGACTAACCTTTTGTAGTCTCCTACAGTTTTAACTTTGGATTGAAGGTGTGAAAATTAATTGTGATCTGTAACAGTTTAGCATTATTTTTTCAGAAAAATAAAATATATGGGGTAAACTATAACCTGGAGAAAATAAAACGGTTTCTGGACTTCAGAGGTTAATGACAAGCTCACCTGTCCACAAAGCTGCAGAAGATACACTTTTCCTACTAGAAATTGAGTCCCCTGACTCATTTTAAGCATGTGGTCTTTCATAGTAAAGGCTCTCAAAAAATGCTATTATGCAAGTCTTTAGATAGGGACACTGTTCCTTTAAAATAATTGAGGTCTGATTTATTGTTGACTTTGAAAACCCAGATCAAAAACAAAAAAGAGATTGAAAACATAATTAACTCTATTACAGTTCAGTGAAATGGAAACAGTCATGTCACCCAATCTTATTTATGACAGCACCAAATAGCTCTATTCCCTTGCCAGTTATTGCTGTAGGACAGTATTGGTTCTGTGGCACCATCTCCAAGTGAAATAAAAATAACCTGCTAGGATTAATGTCACTAGATCATTTAACAGCAACATGACTTGGACGTGATTGCCAGGAAGCCTTTTATGCAGGGACCAAAGTCTTAAAGAGACAAGGGGTCCCCACTTTCTTGCAGCCTCATAGTGTCACCTTTTGAAGATCAACACACATTAAAGTGAGCCACAAAGAAGAACGCTATATTACACTGTGACACAGCTGGCTGAGTGGTGACGTCAGGCCAGACAGAAACACGCACAGTACTGAGGTGACATGATGAAGGCGCTTGCTTGCGCCAGTTTATTGTAAATAAAAAGGTTGAACAAAACAGAAAACACAGACTGCACAAACAAAACGGCACGTTGGCCAAAGTAAATCGATGAACAAAACAAACAGAACAGTGGATGAACAGACGTTGTAGCAATTGTTAGATTTAAATGAATTCTCCTCTCTCACCCATTCTCCACTTACAAACACACAACCCCGAGCAAGTGCTTTGTGCATGTATATATACAATTGTGCTGGGATTGAATTACCAATTAATTATTTACTTGAATCCCAGCACATCAACTAATCTGTGCACTCCCCGTGCTCACATATTAATACACTTTTAATTTGCACATGAAGTGATTTGTGCCACCCTCGTGTCTAAATACAATTATACATTTTAAACACTTGTGCTCATTACCCACATTATATCATATGTACCAACTACAATACACCAACATTAACACACCACATGCAACACACAACACACAAATAAACACAGGGGCGGGTAGGGTGACCACCTTTTCAAAATGCAAAAAAGGGACACCTGCCATTTCTTATGCTGGTGTATATTTACATTTTTTTTTTTTTACTTTTTTTATTTATTCTGTTTATTTTTTTTCTGTTTCCCCCAAAGAGTGGGATGTCGGTGTGGTTAAGTTGTGCGTACCATGTGAAAGATTTCTGGGGGTGCGCATAGATATAGAGAGAGCAAGTGTAAATCTTTGCAAAATAATGCGAAGGGGCGGTGCTATGATGCACTATAAACAGACAATCTATGGTTTGACTGTGGCACTAAACTGTAAGATTGCACTGTGTCTACGAATTTGGGACAAATGCCATCCCGGAGACAGACATGTTTTTTCAACACTTAAATTATTGTCTTCAAATACGAACTATACATGTTTTTGTTCGATCTGGATTCATGTGGTTAATCTTGGCATTTTACATTATCTTGACAGTTTGTTAAAATAATAATTTACAGTCTTGCAAGAAGCTTATTATTTATTTTAAGTTTGTTGTTCCAGAGTTGAAAACACTTACCAAGCAATTTTAGGGACCATTCAGCTACAAGAGTCCATGTCCAAGTTAATCTATCACCTGAGGTTACCCTGCATTGATACTCACTGGGGCCTTTTTGTTTTACTGAGTTGCTGTAACGTGTGATATTCACTCTGCTATTGTTACGACATGCTTTAGGGTAGAACATGTCCCATAGATTAGTCCAGACAACATTAGCTGATGGGCACTAGATGCCCTACAGTTGTCAAGGGCAAATACAAAAAACTAAAATCTAAAATTGTAAGACTGAAAGTTGCTTGCATTACAGTGGTGCAGGTCAACAAATATTACAAGATATAGGGATTGAAGGCTGAAACCAAATTGAAGTCAATTAAACCTGTTTTTTTTTTTTTTTTAGTCAATTATATTCAGCACACCTTGAACTCGTCTACTCCTCTGTAAACACGCTAACCAAAAACATTATATTTGTGAACCTTGAAGGCAGTGTTGGAAAAATTAAACAAAGTACAATTATTTCTCAAATGAATAACAATTACAATTTCTTAACTTATCTTAAATATTTTAATGGTATCACTTTTTAGAACTTGGAAATATACTTTGCCAGTAATGCTTTAGCACTGTATTTACCTTTTGTGAAAATGGATGCTCCAGCCAGTAATTTCATTGGGGAATAAATATAATCGAAATATATTGACTTAAACAGAATGTATGTGTGTAATCTATTAGAGGTGTACTGATGCTCAAATGGAATAAAACATGTTAATTACTCAACACAAAACAAATCCTTCCTCGGGTGTCCTTGTTTACATAATATTGAGTACCAATCAATAATAATCACTCAGTGTGATTATTTTTATAGAATCTGTCATGATCAAACTACTGTAACTAATACCACTCATATTTTATATGTGATAATTTGTCTTAATTATTTTATCCTTTTGATATAACATCACTTTGATGGGATTACATTCCTGGGCAAGATGTAGTCACTGATTAAACTTCATAAAGAAATACATGTCTCAGTTTGCATAGTGATAACTCTTTTAGTTCGGTCTAAGGAAAGGCCACATGTATGTGCTGAATCATTTGCATTCGCTAGTTTCAAGACATATTTTCATTGTCAGTTTATGGCATTGGCACAGCAGTAAAAATGTCAGGACTCCGGGTGAAAGGAAAATTTGCTTTCAATCTGATTTTAAATCACTCAATACAGAAGTTAATAACCATTGATTGGTACTCAGTTGATTAATAGCTTTGTTTGGTTTCATTTAATACCGGTCGACAAAAACTTCTTAAAGGTGGGGTGCAATGACATAAAAAAGTCATTGCTGAGTGCAGTTAAACTTTCTATACATGTCCTAAAAGTTTCATTCACATTTGTTAGGGATGCACCGAATCCAGGATTCAGTTTTGTATTTGGCCCGAATACCTACTTTTTGAGCAGGAATAGGATTTGGCTGAATACTTAGGATTTCCTTAACTGAATCCGAATCCTATATCCTCCCAGACGCACATCCATTTTAATACATCCCCCCATTTTGTGTAGTTATTTAAATTAAATAAAAGACATGAATCCGGTATGGAACGTAACTGTTGTATTTTACAACAAGAACACGTTTGATGAACTCTTGTCGCAGCTCTCGGCTCAGTAAATTACTGGTGGCACACGCACGAAACACGTCACTCAGATGTAACAGCACACTCACATCACACTTCATGGAGTAAAGTTATGTAGTAAACCTGTAACACATAGTAACAGTAAACTGTTGTAGACTTGTGTGCTTTGTTGCTTTGTCTGTCAAATGTGTTCTAAAGATAATACTGAGAAAAAAAAAAAAAATCGGTGCACAGAAATATATATTAACTTTACAACTGTCAGATGTGCAAGATGTTGTTGAACAATATCCTTTAGTAAATTAAATTACGTTGTTGTAATGTGTCAATACAAGTTGAACTATCTGAGAATGGTTGTTTTATTAAAATATTTCTTAAACTATTTTGTAGCCTATTTGATATGTGTTACACACACAATGAATTTAAATCAACGTGGGTTTTATTTCGTAGAGAGTCAGGTCATTTATCATGGTAATTTTTTCCCATAGCTTTCAGATCAGGTGACACAGGTTGAAACGTCAATAAAGAAAATAGGGGGCTATGGCAAAGATGCAGCTCTTCTTTGTAAAGGTAAAGTAAACAGTTCTGTATTTTGATGTTTCTATTGTGGGGGGAGGGGGCTAGCGGTAAATTGTGTAAGTTTCAAACTGAAATCTTATTCAGGGATATATTTCCATTTGGTAATAAAAATACTATTAACTAAAAGGCTCAAAACTATAGATCATGCGTGTCCCTTGTTAGAAGCTGCCAGCCTGTTTTCATTCAACAGTTTCCTTCAGTTTTCTTGACAGTTTTTGTAGATTCGGTATTCGGTTCAGTTTTCGGATGAATCTTTTGAGATAGATTCGATATTCGGCTGAATCCCAAAAACTTGGATTCGATGCAGCCGTACTTATAAAGTGGAAAGAAAGCAAATTTGTGGTTAAACTGTTTTCCAAAACTGTTGAGACCCCTACCCAGAAGAGCATGAATGCGTGATGTCACACCAGGATATTCACTGTTGTAAACTAATGCAGTAGATGGAGGACAGAAGTGAAAGCAATGTTACCAGTTCGGATATTTTGTGCAGAACTTTTGATGTGGACGACGATTCACCCCCACAGTCCCCAACATCAGATTTATTTATTTATTTTGAAGAGTATCACTTGATTGTCGCATCTATGCATCCCTGCTGTAGCACATTATTGGAATTTAGTTATTTATCAAACAAGAGGTTCAATTATCAGTTGTATGTTTCAACTATGCCAATCTCAATAAAAGTGAGGGACCTCTAATCTCCCGCACAGGTATTTAACTGGGTAGAACATCAGTGACTGATAGGAAGTGTATAAAACAAGGAGACACATTGCAAAAAAAATGGGGGTTTATTGTTCAGGTTTACAGTGAAAACAAGACATAGACCCTGAAGTGTTCTGAAAGTTTTAGTTATTGTTACATTTTTTTATAATAAGATGTTCAATAGTGATAGGATTTACTTGAGGTAACACCAGACTTTACATAATAATAGTACAGTCGATTACACAGTGTCACACACACACACACACACACACACACACACACATACACAAGCCGATAACCTTCACTGTCTATGTAGGCTATGCCTTGCTGCAAAGGTTCTTAGTCACTCGGTCGGCTGACACCCTTTAAACATAAACAAATAAACAGACAGACAGAAAGTATTAAAAAAAGGTGCGTACTCCCAGCTCATGAACTCCGTACAAAACAGACAGTCTCTCGTTTATTCACTGTAGGCTTTTTAAAAGAAGCTGCGCTTGCATTTCCACATCAGGTAAAGGAAGTGGCTCAATAGACACAGAGTGCGTCGGATCTCCATGGCAATAGATCAGCCGCAATTTAACATGCAAAACAAGTACGGTAACATCTGTCAACTTATGAAAACAAAAGAACCAAAGGTCTCCTTTTTCGAACTTACTGCACAACTTTCTCCAAACAAATCAGTATAATAATTCTTACATATACAGTAAATAATACTTTATTCTTAACTTGTGTCCTATTAGAATCTGATATAGCCTACATCAACATCATAAAGTAGCCTAAGCCATTTTGCAGGTCAGATGGGGAAAATAATAAATGAATAAAGTTGAAGTTTATGTTAAGATTGGCGAGGTTAGTTGAGGTCCCGAAAACTGTTTTTTTCTACTAGAATATACATAAAAAAAAAATAAAACATACAAAAAATAATATTATAGATATTTATTCCCATTTAGCATTGTCTCAATGTAGTTTTAACAAGATTTTTTGTATAGCACGCCTTGTCATTGGTGGCCAAAACATTCTCTACACAGCATACTGAGCATACATATCTTCTATCATTTGGAAAATGGATTGTGCACAATTTCAGCAGTTTCCACCATGTGTTAAGTTCATTAGAAGAGTCTTCCACATGAAGGTTTTTCTATTAAAACGCTCTACCTCATCAGTTTCATTGCTTCTGAATGAAGACCATCTGAAGCATGAAGATGACTAAATGACAAGCCTCTTGGCAGTGAAAAGACAGGGAATCATTGGAAGTTCATAACCAGCCCTGCTTTCCAGTTCTCAGCTATTACCATACTATAGCCAAGTGGTTCCCAACCTGTGGTCCGCAGACCACTTGTGGTCAGTGAGTAAACTCCAGGTGGTCCTCAAACAACTCCCAAAATTCGGTTACGCAGGTCTAAGCAACACAACAAACAGCTTGTGGTCATGTAAGTGTCATTCTGGGCCATGATCAGATAAACACGATAAAAAACACACTTAGTTTATTTGACTTGCTGGGCCACCATATTTAGCAGTACAGCTTGGTAACGCATATCATTGGGTAGGGGAGGAATTGAATTTCACTGCATGGGTGTTTGTTTTGTGTGACGTCATTGAGACGGAGACATTTTCAACAGTAGAGAGAAATAAAACATGACACAGGAACAGGAAAACACTGTAAATCAGATGGATTTGATTTAGTTATATTAGAACATTTATTCTGCCTCGTGTTTTAATATGTGTTTTTACATTTTTAAATCTCAAGAAACAACTGGATATAAGCAGATACTATTTCATGAACTAAATTTGTCAGGTATGTAATTTTTCCTCATTACTGATAATAATGGAGTAAATGAACTTGTATTTTATTTATAAATATTTATTTTGAGAAAATAATCGAGAGTAGTGTCTGTTGTTGCTTATAAAGACCATGAGAATAAATGTGTTTTTTATATGTACGTAGAGCGAAGTTGGCGACTCAATGAATATAATAAGCTGCATTCACACTGGACGTGAGCGATTGGCTGTCCATTACAAAACAGGTCTTGTTTTGAGAAAAGGTTACCACCCTGACCTCCGGCAAATCCATTGTAAAATAAAGGTTGGACTTGTAAAATCTATAGATCAGAGTTGTTGAATACCCCTACATATCCAACCAATATTGCTATCATTATTAGTAGTAATTGTACAGATGTCGTAGTATTTTTTAATTTTTTTTTTTTTTTATGGTACCTGTAGTCCTATTCAATGTCCAGTAGGGGGACTAAGGCAGCCGGTGAAAATATTTAGTTTAGCACCCCCCTAAACAAAAGGGAGTGCTAACATAGACTCTCCATTAACTAATTTAAATGAAAAACTGGTTCCAAGGCCTGTACATAAAAAACAAAGGGGGGGTGGGGTGGGGTGGGGGGGTGGTACAGACCATGCCACCCAGAGCCCACTGGTCGACAATGGCCGTCATGTCGCCAGCGGACTCCACGTGGGTGTGCTCTAACGAAACCTGGGAGCGGACCAGGGCCCTGAACATGGCTCCGCAGTCAGAGATCTTCCCCGGCAATCTTATGCTTCCTGGTCTTGTAGAGGGCCAGTCTAGCAAGAGCCAGGAGCAGACTCACCAAGTGGTCTCTCGCCTTGGTGGAGCCATGATCAGGGTGCCCAAAAATAAGGAGGGTGGGGGAGAAATGCAGCCAGAATTGCAGCAGGAGGTTCTTCAAAAGCAAGAAGAATGGCTGCAGCCTGGTTCCGTGCACCACTCTCTATCCCAAGTCCTCAGTTCCTCTGGGGACCAGCAGGGAGTAGAAGACCTCTCACTGGGGACTGACGCCCTCCGGGGGTCAGAGAGGCTCCCGCCAAGTATTGTCTCAGCGGGAGACGAGGGCGAGGAAGTGGAAGGTGTGGAGCACCATCGCATACAGGGTTCTCCATGACACGGATCGGAGGAGGGTCAAGGAGAACTGCGAGATCCTGCTCAGAGTATTCTCGAGGGGAGGAGTAGTCTTATTTAAAAGCCCAAGTTGGGACCGTCCAACTTAGAGGACTACTCCAGCCTTCAAATGACGGCTGGAGAGAAGAATTCAAATTAGTATCCTCAATTTGACAGGTGTTAATTTTAGAGTTAATGTCGGTGAGAAGGTTAATGTTGGTGTTTTGGGGTGTGCTGTGCTGTGCTGTGCTTTGTTGATTGAAGGGCGTATGTACAGGAGTTTTTGTCGTTTCTTTTAAATATTTTATTTTGGCCATTGCGCCTATTTGTTGTGTTTGTAATAAACATGCGCATTAGCGCTTACAACATGCAGCTTCTCGTGTCTCTCTGCCTCACAGAAACAGCCTTGCCAGTGACGCTAGCCTGTCACACATGGTGTTAGGCGCGGGATAGCACCCTAGTGACTCAGGCACATCGAAGCTGCAGCCATGCATTACACCCTGCCACACATATATATGGACAAAATCTTTTATTCAAAAAACCTTTTAAAAAAATACTGTACTGGAGTGCAAAACTGATATTTTATAGGAAGGTGAATGTCCCTTTTACACTTATTTGCAATGTATCAACACCACTTTCTGATTAACTTAACATCTGTGATAGTATTTTGAGCCATGTTTAATGCAGAATGATGTGGGAATAGTATCAAATGGTGGTAATCCATTAAACCAAGTCTGACAGAGTTTTATTTACAAAATAGACACAAAATGCCATGGATTTTTTAAATAGAAAATATTTAATACGCAAAACCTTTTACTAATATAATAGAATTATTGTGCAATTTGGTTCATACCATTATGATACCATCGGCATGTCAAAAAATAGAAATGTCACCACCGTGGTAACATTCAATCAGTAGCAAAACTCTTTCAGGGTCAACATGCTAGGCAACTGATTAGTTGCTCCTTTTATACCATCCAGACCATGTGATCTGCTCACTATAGTCATAAGCACAGCCTATGTGACTCTCCTGCTATGTTTCCCTTATTGCGTCCTGAAAATTAAAATCAACATTTGTAGCTTTGCTTTATTGTACTGTATTTGAAAATGTCAATAACAAAATTTATACAATCATAACATATTTTGTAAGGGAAAACATTTTTCACAATTTCATAATCTAACGTAACATATGATTATGCTTATTGCAAAGAAGAAGCACCTTACCTTATTATGCATTTCCTTCAGAAATCCTGCCTGTCTGCCATTTGTACGTATATTTGTATGTGTGTTGTACCGTGTGCCTGGATTTCTTCATTATGTACGCCTTGCTGTGCAATCCTTAAAACATAAAGATGGCTGTTAATTGAATCCCCTAATTTCACTCCTGCTTTAGAAAAGGCCACCAGCTAGTTCTGGCACCATGATAAGCGAGGATGACATTTCTATCCCATGATGCCAGTGGCAGACTTTGATACATCGTTTTCTTTCTGAAGGTTAAACTTAGATAACCTGCCTTTGGCATTTAATTAGCTACTTATTAAATACTCTTTTGATAATAAAATGATTAAAATTTTTATTGCCTCTCAAATGAGGCTCTTTTTAAAATGGATTTAATGACTTGGTTAAGGCTTCGTACTTTTCAGACCGAATCTATAGTTATGCCAGTGTGTAAAACCCTAATGGAAATGATATGCTTTACAGCTTGCAAAATCGCAATGATTTCTATTCAATGACTTTGGTAATCAGTATGTGCAGATTAACAATGTTTTTTTTTTTTCTGTTCAGATTTGTATTTAAAGGACTAGTATTTGATTTGTATTCTCCCATACGACAGAATGAAGACAATATTTAATATTGTATTAATACATTTATTTTAATAATATAAATATTGACTATTTTAATTATTAAACCTGCTAGTGTTTATCCCTAGGGATGACTTATTGACCCACTTTTTAATCAGTAAATACAATACAAAATAAGATACTGTACCCTGTCAAGTACGAAATGTAACCATACCATATGGGTTTTTACCTGAATAATTATATCAAAGTTGCATGCAGTGCCTGTGATGCAGTCATGCATGCGCCCCCCCCCCCCCCCCCCCCCCCGAGGTCATATAATGACTGCCTGCACAGCACAGATCACAGCATCAATTTTCCTTTCAGAGGACTGAAACCTGATGCCATAGACAGATGAGTACTTGTTGCTTTTATCTGTGTATTTACTCGCTATTGTATATTACACTAATAAATGCGATAATTAGTTGACATTGTATTAGTTTACTAATTGCACAGAATTTTTGCGCACAGCCTGTTTGTTATGCACTGTTATGTCTCTCCTTCCCAGGGACCAAGGAACTTGAGCTGGCTGACTTGTGCTCTCCTCACAGGCTGCTTAGTTCTGGCTGGAGTTAAAAAATAATGTTTCGTTTTGGTAAATGACAGTATTATTTTGTTAACTGTAATTATGTTATTACTGTTTTCTTTCTCTTATGTGTTTTCTGTATTTTTTTTTTACAGAAGCACAAGCACAACTGCTGGGCTCAGCAGCTCTGCTTTGACCAAGATACACACTTTGGGTCAGACTGCTTTCGATTTAATAAGCAGGCATGCCCCAGTCATATTCGTACTGTCTGTATGTGGTTTTGCCAGAAGCTTTTGCAGGTGGCTATCCCTATATACTGCTTCTTGTGGTAATGCGAACCGAGTAGGCCTGTAGGTCACCAACTTGCTCGAGGTTAATGCACCTGTATCGTACCGAACCAACCAGTACCGCCCATTACTACTCGATTCCATCCCGGTAACGTATCGTACCGACCGACATACAAAGTCATCGAACCAGTTCCCAAACCGCAGTTCCATCCAGTATCAGAGGACTCCGTTTGGGTCTTGACCCTCATGGTTGTTGAAATCACTTTCGGAGAATCACTGACCCTCACCACAACAGCTAGAGGAGCTGCGTTTGGTGAACAAAAACCTACTCTGTGTCTCTAAATTGAATGGGCAGGCTGTGGGTAGGAATCTGGCTGCTTTAATAGCTGCAAGAAGGCAGCTTTGGCTTTCCCAGGCATGAGTGTCTGATATGCATAAAGCACTGCTGTTAGATGCCCCAGTTAGACTGGGGCAGACCTTTGGTCCTGCTGTGGATGAGATGCTACAGCGCTCTTACTGCTGGAAGTCCACAAAAGAGCTGGTGCATCTGCTTCCCAAACGACCCCTACCAGTTCACAAACCAGTGGTAAACTGGTGCCCAAGGCCCCAGCAGCCTCATAGACCGGCACAGCTGGCTACAACAACGACCAGAGGTGTTTTTTATAAGCGTCCCGTGGCTACGAGCCATGGGAGCTTTAATAAGTTCTGCCACCAGAGGCAAAAGCCTCAGGCTAAGCCATGTGATAAATATTCTGTAAGTTTAGAATGATTGGTCCACCACATTAAAATTTCATATTAATGGGCATGACAGTCAAACCACAACCAATGATGGTGCGCAGATAACAACCAATGGGAACAGACCAGGGCAAACAAACAAACAGCGGGTTACATGGGACAGGAATACACACAAATGGTGAACAATCAATGGCAGAATACAGCTGTGAGGGAATAACTCACACAGTATGCAAACACAAACAGACAGCAGGGAATATTTTCCTTAATAGCAAAGGGAAGAAACTAATCTTTTCAGTTCACTCAAGGACAGAGAAACAGGAACCTTGTAGGAAGCAGGAAGCAGTCTTGATGTTTTGATGAGCAGGTTAGGGAGAGATTGCAAGAGAGAGAGATCAAGTCCTGTGTTTTAATTATTATAAGATTTGAGAATCTGTGTCTCTTTGATTATTGCCATTCAATTGATCGACTCTCCTAGTCATTCCATTGGTAAACCCTCCATCAGGTCATTTTATTGGTAAATTATTCATCAGAGCTGTTCTTTTCGAATGAGTTCTGGATTTTATCTCATCGCAATAAAAAGTCAACACCCTTCATTGACACTTTTATCATAGTTTAAGTAAAATGGCCTTTTTAGCTATAACTTAAATATGATACCGCATAGTCTTTTATATATTTCAGATTCCATGCTCATACTAAACTCTTGTGTTCTTGTAATAAATTATATAATATTTTAAAACATGTATTCTACTGGTATTTCCTTGCAGAAAATGTCTTCATCAAGTTTTAATTCTAATATATTTTGAAGCATTCCAAATGCCAATGACAATGTTCAAATGGAAACGTTTACACGTTCATTCAGTTAATCCAACAAAGAGATTTGAATTTTATATTCCTTTACTCATTTTGAAGAAAAGGGTTAATATCCTGATAATTCTTGCTGAATTATTTCTGTTTTGTTGAAATGTTAATTTCGCTGTGGGAATACATTTCTTTGTTCGTTTGACTCATTTCAGTTTGGCTTTTACTTCCATTTTCCACCACATGGCAGTGTTTTGCTATGTTTGACAGGTTTGGAAAGAATCAGGGTGACGGTCTGTTTGTCATTTTAATCAATTTTCAAAGTGCATAGAAGCTATCCTGCTCAGTCAGGCACGGAGGACATGGTATCCTGACCCATCGAGCTTATAGCTCTGGGTTTGGCCGCTGAATGGCTGCAATTAAGCCACCTGGGTCTGTCTAATAAAGTCATTGACACCCTGCAAAATGCCAGAGCAGCGTGTACGCATTACCAGGACGGGTACAAGTGAGGCATCTTTCAGACTTGGTGCCTGCCTCGGGGTTCTGACACCACAACCTGTCCCATGGCAGTTATATTATAATTTTTGCAGGACCTGTTTGACCAGGGGAAATCCCCCTCTATGTTATAAGTGTATCTGGCAGCTATTCAGCTTGCCATGTCAAGATTGACTCAGTCTTGCCAGGAGTTCACTTCCTGTTGGGGCAATTTTTAAAAGGAGCTGGGCGGCTTCAGCCACCTATGAAGGATATTGCTCCTCACGGGAGGTTTTAACGTGGTGCCTGATGCACTCATGAAGCCTCCATTTGAGCCCTTGCAATCAGCTAAGCTGAAAAGTTTATCACTGAAAGCGGCTTTGCAGAAGCCAGTACAAGGGTTACGTTTGGAACCAATCCTGCCTTTTTGCCAAAAACTTGGCATTTCATGTCAACCAGTCTGTGGAATTGCAGACTTTCTATCCACCTCCTTTCCAGTCTGAGGAGGAACAGCAGCTCCATATGCTCTGCCGTGTGCGGGACCTATTGTACTATGTTGACAGGACAAAAGGGCTGGAGACAGTCCAAACTGTTTTTTTGTCTGTTATGGGACAAAGTGCCATGGTCAAGCCTTGTCTAAACAGAGGTTGTCCAAATGGATAACAGACAAAGTCAGGACTGCCAATGAATGAGACAACTTTCCCCCTTCAGAAAAGCACACTGCCCATTACACCAGGGGCATGGCAACTTCATGGGCTTTATTCCAGGGTGCATTTGTCACAGACATTTGCTACTGTTCACACCTTTACAAGGTTCTATAGATTGAATGCCGTGGATCCGCAAAACCCTGGTTTTGGATTTAGAGTATTAAGGGCAGCGGCTTCAGGGTCAACCCTTACAACATAAACATAGAGGTGAGTTCTCCCTCAGTTTTTTACCCCTAGCTACTTGTTACTCGGGTTCTGAATGGTAACGCACAAGGCAGCCTCGGCTTAGCCTTGCAGCATTCCGGTCGTTCTGAAATATTGCCCTTGCGACAGCTCTAGTACACCCATACAGTAATGGTTACATGTCGTACTTGATAGGGAAGGTTAGGTTATTATCATAAGCCTGGTTCCCTGAAATAGAAACGTAACCATTAACCTTCAAGGTCTCTGCGTCCACAGCGGGCATGACTGAGTCACAGGCACTGTGTGCAGCTTTGATATAGCAGGTAAACACCCATACAGTAATGGTTACATTTCTATTTCAGAGAACCAGAGTTAGGACAATAACCTAACGTTTACAAGATACATCTGCAGATTAGATCATGGAAATCCATGCAATTACACCTTTATTTCCCAATTAAGTATTTACCTACTGTTTTGAAAAGTTCAGTTTGAATGTCACCTCACTGCTGAAATCTGTGTACCCATCCAGATGGACTAAATTCCTGCTGTCTAGACTTCTTCCTCTTTCTATCATGTTGTTTACAAGCTACTTAACCTTGTCTGTCCCGTTTCACCTGGCCTCACCTGGTGCCTGATCTGAAAGGGTTGCTATGGTGCAGTGAGTCGATCCATCCAAGATACATATCCCCTCCCTAGCCGTTGGAGTTCATGTGTCCCTAGCAAAAATCACCAACTACACACAACTAGCCATACAAACCAGTGAGCGTGACTCACCCATCACTCCATGTAGCAGTGCCTTTTAATAGATGAGCCCTAAGCAGTGGACACACTTAACAAATTATACTACAAATTAATGTCATGTTTTGTTACTGAAAGATTTTAAGAGTAGAAAGAAATAGACAACATAAGGATGCCAAATTGAACCCTTAAAATGGTAGTAATTAATTATGTTCTGATATTTTCAACCTCTATTAATCAAAATCCCAGGGAACTACATTTATTGCATTTTGGACTGCTCCACCCAGTACATTGGAAGCAGAGAGGCTTATGTCCCAGGTTACAATTCTTCAAAATGTGGGACATTTGGGAGCATTTCTTCCAAAATCTGACCATTTCTTCAAAATATTTATTTTTCCTTTTTGTCTTGAAATGCTCTCTAACTAACTTTTAGTTTGTGTGGTACTGTAAAATGTGAAACTAACTGAAGCCCATTGTATCAGATGTCCTGGAAAAACTTCACATCCCAGTTATTATAAAATTGTATTTCATAAATGTAATCTTGAGTAACATAGTCATAGCAATTCGTATTGGATAACTTTATAGAAAGTCTCCAAAAGAGAGTCCAAGGACCAACTGGACAAGGAGACTAGTCTGATTTCTTACCCTTTAAGAGAATGGTCTATCCAGGACACTATTCCAGCATATTAGGAAACTCAAACACACTACTTTTGCAATCACTATTCTGTAAATTAATGGAGAGCTTCAGTATTTAGAGCTGCAAATTCAGCATCTTACACAGGCAACAAATAAAAAATAGAATAGAAAACATTATCAGGAATTATTGAGGATTAGTGCTTGTGTTTTCAGTATCCTAAAACATACAGTTGGTGATAGAAAAGGAAACAGACAGTAGAACAGGACCCCCAAATGGCACACCCATTCTTGTTCAACTTGTATTCCATATCTGTCACCATGGCTCATTAGGTTGACATCAAACCAAACGTCTACAATGCAGATCTGAGGTTTACCACTAACAACAAATCACACAGAAAAAAAATGTTGGAGTGTTAAAACATGGTACGTTCAGTAAGTATATATTATCTGTACTTCCTAGTCACTGACACCCATATGAATGGTCTTGTTATCATCTTGCAGCCAGGGACTCTTCAGCAACATGAATCATCCCCTATACTCTTCCTCTGCTAAGACATCTGGTGTACTACTGGAGCATACCAGCTTGTTTTCTCATTAACTGACTACTTTTCTGCTTGACACCCAAGTGATAATTCAGCAGGATTAAAATCACGCCCACGTGTGGCAGCCCACCTCGCTAATGAGATACATTTCAGTAAATTGTTGACAGAGCTGTCTGAGAGGCTTCTTTAATTTACCAACATGTAACAACATGGGAAAAGCATTAGTCAACTAGATGAAGATGAATATACGCTGAGGTCCTGGGGCACTTTACATTAACACATGACAACCTGAAAGTGCTCCTGTCACCACCACTGATTTTCTTGCAGGCACTTAGCAAAGAACAAGGACCCATCAAAATGACACATTTAGAATAGGTGGGGGCAAGTTTTCTGAAAATAAATGTATAGATTGGCAGGGTTGCGGTTGACAGAATTTGATTTGTTTGTGTCAGTTTAATAAGCTTGTTATGGACGTGCTGGTGGATACAGGGTGGGTGGCTCTCTGGGTTAATACACTGAATGAATGACCCTTATTTTCACTGTAAGGAAATT
Organism: Polyodon spathula; assembly: GCF_017654505.1. Lineage (NCBI taxonomy): Eukaryota > Metazoa > Chordata > Actinopteri > Acipenseriformes > Polyodontidae > Polyodon > Polyodon spathula. The sequence goes on from NC_054538.1 coordinate 43,471,766, forward strand.
TTAGTCATCTGGATGCACAAGTTCAAACGTGGATTAGTATCATATAGTCTCAGTCTAGATACATGAAAGAAACCCGCTGGCAGTTTCTGCTATTAAAAGCTGCTGTGTTCGAAGCTCCACTGCTATATATGGGGGTGACTCTAGTATAGTCTTCATGCCCCCACTATGCTTATTACAAGTTACACTTTTCGCTAAGAAAACTAGGACAAAATTGATAACAATGTATAGTTGTCACAAAGTTATTCCCCATTTTTACAAAAACGTGATTGTTTAGTGGATGCCAACTAAACCAAAGTATCAGCAACTAAAATGGTTTATACAAACACTGATCCAAAAATCTAATGCTATGTTTTTGCAAGCCCATCTTTTAGAAAATGAAATTTACCATCATGTATAAAATAGGTATTCATTTTACTAACTGTTGAACATTTAACAGCAGTTTAGCAACTTAGCCAGTACATGTTTCAGCACAGAAATAGGTTGCACTTGCCCATTTATAGTTGCTTTAGCTAACTTTTTATCAATATTGCTAAAATCCAGTTGTCATGAGAACGAATCAAATTACAAAAAAGAAGAACCATATTTTACAAGGTTTATTAAAAGAAGATTGTAGCGAATAGCAGTCATTTTTTGGGAGACTGTGGCAATGTGCCCCGCCCCCGTGTGTATTTGCGTGTGGTGTGTTAATGTTGGTGTATAGATATTGATGCACAGGATATAAATGGGTCTGTGTAGCACAAGTGATTTAAAATATACAGTTGTATTTAAGCAAAGGGAACTTCACATGCATTTAAAGTAATTAAATATTATGTGAGCACAGGGTCGCACAAATGAGTTCACGTGCTGGGATTCAAGTGAATAATTAATTAGTAATTGAATCCCAGCATAACAGTATATATAGCTGCACGTTCTACTTATTCCAGGTTGTGTGTTTAGCGTTCATCCACCCTGTTAGTGTCTACTCATTTTGTTTGTCTGTTTATTTTGGCTTCAAGTACCGTGTACTGTTTTTTTTATTTTTTTTTTTATATCTTTTATTTTGTATCATTTAGTAAACATACTAAGCACCAAATAGATGTTCCAGACAAAACAACACAAATACATTGTATGCAATAGGAATTATCCCTAGCGGCAAACTGCTGAAATTCTACTTTGTGCTTAGAAGGTTAATGTCCTGCTTATGTAAATTGTTCAATTTAATATTCAGCAAAAGAGCTATAAATTCTAGCTCCAGGATTTCATTAAATGTATGCTCTAAGTAGTTGACCCCAAAGGTTAACAACCCAAAGTTAAACAGGATAATTATTTAACTCTTCTTACAGGTGTGGTTGTTTGCCACATATTGTCCCATTTTTTTGTACACGCTGTACATTTGTTTCTCAACCCTAATTAACTTGAAATGTTTGTAACATACCAAATATAATGATATCCAATTAGTTGTTCAGGAAAATAACTTTAAAATTATTTATTGTTTTGCTGCCTTAAAATGTATAAACCTGATTAAACCTAATTTCACTGTATTTTTATTGCATGTAATAATGTTAAAAAGTGTGTCTGTAAATCACCCCTGTGGGGGAGAAACCCAAACCCAAAGTTTTCAGGGGAACACAGGTTTTCAAGCTGGCTGTGTGAAGTTGCTGTTCTTCACTGAAAATTCCATAAAGAGCATCGCTTTGGCTCTGGCACGCCTGTAGATTAGGGAGATCAAATTGGCAGGGGCTTTCTCCTGGTCATGCATCAGCAACCTGTACTGGCCAGGAGGCTGGTGAGTTCAAGCGACATCCATTGGTAGCTCTCCAATATCCACTGTAGAGCTCCAGGGTGTAAAGAAGCTTGGTCATAGGATGCCCACTGACCTTCAGTTGTCCTGAGCAGTTATGGGGAGTTGCTGTAGGTAGGGAAACTGTGGCAACATAATTGGACACTCTAAATAAGAAAGTGAAGTGGTTGTAAAAAAAAAAAACTACTAAAATAGAAACATTCTCAATATATAGCATACAGTTCTGCGCAAAGCAAGTGTTTTGCAAATTGAATCCCTAACATGTATCATGTAATATTTAAAAGCCCACCCGATTCAAGACACATTTAGTTAGGATAGGCAAGACAACAGAGATGATTGACTTTAATTGAGCTCCGTTGGCAGGTTCTTCTTACAACTTTACAAATGAAAAATGTATTACAAGGAACGTGTTTGTCTGAATACAGGCGCTAGCTCTGCTTTTCATTGATCTAGGAGCTGATCTGAAAAGAAACAGGAATGAAGGAAAAGAATAGAAATGCTGTGCACCGCTATGTCTCCCTACAGGCAAAGCTGTCGTCTGGCAATCCCTCACCTTGTGATTCCTGTCATCACCATTACTTGTTTAGATATTGGAGTAAGAGGTCTTCTGTCAATCACAGTATGGCAGATCATGAAATTGCATGACACCTGTGCGTTTTTTGATCTGTTCTGTAAGGCACTTTAAAGAAGCTGGTGGCAAGCAGGTGCAAAAATAATTGTCATACTTTGGTTTTTATGGCACAGCAAAACTAGAGATTTTCAGCACTTTAGCTTAAACTTTGTTGTAATGCAAAACAGAAGTGTCTATAACCTTAAAGACAAGTACAGTGCGTTCCATATGTGTGCATTAACAGAAACGTTTGTCTACTCTTTTCTACCTTTTTTCTTATTTTATTTCTTATGCATGTGCTATATTATTTTATTTTATTTTATTTGTACTGGTAGATATTGGATACTTTATATCACAAAGTACTAAGTAGCGAGGTTATTTCTGGCCAAAATGTAGTTTTATAGTGTGTTTATTGTGTTATTGTCACAAGGCCATTCTCCACTTCCCGAACACACAACCCTGAGTGAGTGAAAACATGCTGCTTTTATGCAGGTGTACCAAGACTCGATTGCTAATCAATCATTCAATTGGAGTCACGGTACAACTGCATGTGAATTTACTTAGTGCAATTCCCCGTGCTCACATATTATTACATTTTACCTGCACGTGAAGTGCTGTGCAATCCTCATGCCTAAATACAAATATAATATATGCATAAACCATATTATATCCTGTGTACCAACTACAATACACCAACATTAACACACCACACACAACATATAACATAGAAATACACACAGGGGCGGGGCAACATTACCACAGTTATGTAATAATATTTAATTGAACTGAATATGTTTTCATGTAGGTAGAAATGGAAGGACAATAATGCTGTAAATAAAGCTGTACAATAACGTTATAACTACATTAATAAAATACGCTTACAAACACCAGTACGCTGTTAAAAAATAATTGTTTCACTTAGCTGAATAATGTATTTAAGCTATATATATATATATATATATATATATATATATATATATATATATATATATATATATATATATATATATATATATATATATATATATATATATATATATACACACACACACACACACACACACACACACACACCCACTGGTCAAAAGTTTTAGAACACCTCCATTTTTCCAGTTTTTATTGAAATTTATGCAGTTTAATATCTCAATGTACTCTAAAAGTAAAGCATAGAACAAATAAACAATTAGAGATAAAAAAGAAATCATGGAATCGTTTTGTTAAACAAAATTTAATCTAAATTTTGGACTCTCATCAAAGTACCCACCTTTTGCAGATATAACAGCCGAACACACTCGTGGCATTCTTTCTACATTGGAAATCAAATATTGTTCGGAAAGTTCTTCCCAACACTGCTGCAGAAGTTCCCACAAATGTGCTGCACTTGTAGGTTGCTTTGCTTTCACCCTTCTGTCCAGTTCATCCCAAACCAACTCGATGGGGTTTAAGTCTGGAGACTGTGCTGGCCATTCCATGATTTGAAGCCTACCGTCTTGTTCTTTTCTTCTAAGGTAGTTCTGACATAGCCTGGAGGTATGTTTTGCATCATTATCTTGCTGTAGGATGAACCCCTGACCAACTAGGCGTATACCAGAGAGTACTGCATGGCGCTGCAAAATGCTGTGGCAGCCGTTTTTGTTCAGGGTGCCACTCACTCTGTGCAAGTCGATGACTCTGGATCCAGCAAAAGAGCCCCAGACCATCACGCTTCCTCCTCCATGTTTGAAGGTTGGTGTCATACACCGAGGAACCATCCTTTCGCCTACTCGACGGTGTACAAAAACCCTGCATGATGAACCGAAGATTTCAAATTTTGTTTCATCGGTCCATAAGACCTTCTTTCAGTCTTCAGTAGTCCACTGGCGGTGCTTCATGGCCCAGGCAAGTCTCTTTTTCTTATTTTGCCATCTTAGCAATGGCTTTCTTACTGCCATTCGACCTGTCAAACCTGCAGCTCAAAGTATTCTCTTCACAGTTGAAACTGAGACTTGCTTACTTCGACCAGTGTTAAGCTGTGCTTGAAGCTGTTGTCCTGTGAGCCGCCTATCACGCAAGCTGTTGACTCTCAGAAACTTGTCTTCTGATTCTGTTGTGGCTTTGGGTCTGCCAGACCTCTTCCTGTCCGAATTTCCTCCAGTTTCCAAGTGCCTTTTGATGGTGTAGGAAACTGTACTCACTGACACTTTGGCTTTCTTTGCAATTTCTAAAGGAAAGACCTACACTTTTAAGGGTTATAATGGTCTGTCTGTCTTCCTTTGATAATTGCCTTTTTCTAGCCATTATGATAGCAATATACTACTTCCTGCAGTACAATACTGTCCAAATAATGCTTAAGAGGGTGTAGTAACACAGTCTGTTCCAACACTGCTTTTATACAGACAGAGGGTTTGTAAGTAATCAATAAAAGTTGGGACACCTGTAGGAACTGTTAGCATCAACTTTCAAGGCTAATCTACTTCCGTTCTGCAGAACAGCTGTAAGTTGTTAACCCATTACTTGTGCCCTGAAAAAGGCCTTTTTGTATAACTGTGAAATGTACATTATTTTTCAGTTTTTGGTAACCTAAACTTTTTTTTTTAACCTCTGGCAGTTTATCACTTACCTTTGTACCATTTCTGTTTATTCACTGGACTTGAACTGCTTAAATTTCAATAAAAACTGGAAAAATGGGGGTGTTCTAAAACTTTTGACCGGTAGTAGTGTATATATATATATATATATATATATATATATATATAATAATACTATATATATGGCGGATTCATACTGTAATGGCTTTTTATTAATAATAATAATAATAATAATAATAATAATAATAATAATAATAATAATAATAATAATAATAACAACAACAACAACTAGAACTGCCAGGAAATTTTACAGCTACCAAGCTCAATTTTGGCAAGCTGTAGCAATACAGTACAAGTTTAGCATAGTAACCACATGGTAAGGCGTAATAAGCTGATTATTATTCATATTATTCAACCTTGTAGCAACTGTTATAACTCAATTTAAACATTCCAGCAACTTTGTTAAAAGGCTGTGTGTCATTTGGAACTAAGTAACAGTTCCCTTTCAATTCGAAGACAACCACCAACAACATTACGTATGGGATATGCCTGCCTATTAGTAGATATTTTCTGAGCTCTCTATACCAGAGCTGCCGATAGGCCCCTTCCTGGGATGACGCCCTCGGTCCTGCCTACTATATATATATATATATATATATATATATATATATATATATATATATATATATATATATATATATATATATATATATATAATATACTACTATATATATATATATATATATATATATATATATATATATATATATATATATATATATATATATATATATAGTGCCTTGCAAAAGTATTCAGACCCCTGACCAATTCTCTCATATTACTGAATTACAAATGGTACATTGAAATTTCGTTCTGTTTGATATTTTATTTTTAAACACTGAAACTAAGAATCAATTATTGTAAGGTGACACTGGTTTCATGTTGGGAAATATTTTTAAGAAAAAAAAAAAACTGAAATATCTTGCTTGCATAAGTATTCAACCCCTGTGCTGTGGAAGCTCCCAGTTTGCACCGATGAAAGAAATTGCCCTAACGAGGACACAGTTACCTTACCATTGGCCTCCACCTGTGAACCATTAAAGTTGCTGTCACATTTTCTAGATAAAAACCCCACTGTTGAAGGATCATTGGTAAGGCTGTGAATCTGCAGGATAATGAAGACCAAAGAGCATTCTACAGAAGTTAGAGATAAAGTAATACAAATGCATAGATTAGGGAAAGGGTACAAAATAATATCTCAAGTGTTTGGATATCCCAGTGAGCACAGTTGGATCAATAATCAGGAAGTGGAAGCTGCATCACACCACCCAGGCACTGCCAAGAAAAGGCCGTCCCTCAAAACTCAGCGCTCAAACAAGAAGGAGACTTGTAAGAGAAGCCACAGAGGCGCCAACAATCACTTTGAAGGAGCTAAGGAGTTCAGTGGCTGGGAGTGGAGTAATGGTGCACCAGTCAACCATATCAAGAGCTCTGCATAACACTGGCCTGTATGGGAGGGTGGCAAGAAAGAAGCCGTTACTCAAAAAGTACCATCTGAAACCAAGCTGTGATGTGGGAAAAGGCTTTGTGGTCAGATGAGACCAAGATAGAGCTTTTTGGCCAAAACTCAAAGCGCTATGTGTGGCGCAAACCTAACACTGCTCATGCCTCAAGACACCATCCCTACAGTGATGGTGGTGGCAGCATTATGCTGTGGGGATGCTTCTCATCAGCAGGGACTGGGCATCCTGTTACAATTGAAGGAAGAATGGATGGCGCAAAATACAGGAAAATACTGTGAGAATCTGCTTCAGTCCACTAAAAAATTGAAGCTTTGGAGGAAATTCATCTTTCAGCAGGACAATGATCCCAAGCACAAGGCCAAAGCAACATTGGAGTGGCTCAAGAACAAAACAGTGAATGTCCTACAGTGGCCCAGTCAAAATCCTGATCTCAATCCCACTGAGAATCTGTGGCACGATTTGAAAATTGCGGTCAACAAGTGTCATCCAACCAACCTGAACAACCTGGAGCAAATCTGCCAAGAAAAATGGGCCAAAATCACTCAGACACTGTGGCTCTACCAAATATTAATGTGTGGGGATTGAATACTTATGCAGGCAAGATATTTCAGTTTTTTATTTTTCTTAAAGATACTTCCCAACATAAAACCAATGTCACCTTGCAATAATTGATTTTGAGTTTCAGTGTTTTTTAAAAAAAATATTGAACAAAACGAAATTTCAATGTAACATTTGTAATTCAGCAATATGAGAGAATTGGTCAGGGGTCTCAATACTTTTGCAAGGCACTGTGTGTGTATATATAATTATATATATATATATATATATATATATATATATATATATATATATATATATATATATATATATTTGTTATTGTTGTTGACTAAATACCCTTACTGATACATCTGCAGTGTGCAGGCATTGTGCAGCAGCAGCTAAAAAATAAAAACAACAGCAGGCCTTGTCTTCCGCAGGCTCTATTTTTCCAGACCCGCTGCAGAGTAGACCTCGGTGCGTCGGGCTTTCGAAAAACAGCACTGTGCTCCCCTGCAATATTGTTATTGTATTATTATGTTGTACTCCGTCCACAGATTCGCCCGCTGCGGCTTTGGCCTGTGTGTTCCCTGGTATTCCTTTGTGCTGACCAGATGTGTGATTGCATGTGGTTAGGGCAGGCACTGCTGCTTCAGCTGCCCCAGGTGCTTTGGTACTCCGGTGCATGCTCAGCCCGTGGCGACTGTCGCATTGGATTGCGGACAAAGTCTCTGCAGCGTACGACAGTGCTGGCTGGAGAGTAGCTGTGCACTCAACTCGAGGGTTGGCTACATCTTGGGCCCTCACTGTCCAATATATGTACACCTGTACACACTCAGGGTGACACAGTTGTTCTGCCTGAGGAGTGTAGTGGAGTGCAGGGGGGCTCGCACAGCTTGAGCTGTTGGTGGTAACTCTTGTCTTGCCTATATCACACTGTATTGTGATTAAATGTGTATATTTTGTGACAACTGCTAATAAATAAATAAATAAATGTATGTAGCAGGGGGAGATCTGTGCTGACTCTGCTGGCATGTTCATAGTACTGCAGGAAGAGGGCGGCAGTCGTCCAACAACCGCCTGTGAGTCATGGCAGTGACACGGGGAGGTGGGAAAGTGGGTGTGTGGACTTTCCCCCTCTCTGAATGGCTGAGAGGCAAGTCTTGGGAGATTGCTAGCCCTATAAAAAAAATGCTCTGCTGTTTCCTCAGGGCTGCCCTTTTAAACGTGCGGAGTGCGTAAGCGCTGGTCCACGACCGAGAACCAGTTGGAGAGAATGGAACGGAGGTTCAGAGCGAGACAGTGAGGGCTGGGAACCCTTGGGCAGACCCCTTAAAAGTATAGCTGAGCAGGCTAGTTAGCCGGCAGCGTAGGACGGTGATCCGGGTTGCACAGGCAGCGGCGACCGGGATATTGCAGCACCTTTTCTTTATAGTTTTTTTACTGTTTTATTTTCCCTGTTTCTTTGTGCCTTCTGTTTTGAATTATTGTTTTGAAGCACCTGCAAAGGCACCGGTATTATGTACCCTCGCTTGGTATGCCCATGGTTCTGTTTACCATCGTTGGTAAATCAGACCACGAACCAACAGCGCTATCTGCGGGCTAAAAAGAAATAAGGCACCCTTCAAAATAAAACTGGGCACCTGTGTGGTGTTTTCAAGTACACCTGTCTGTCTCCTAGTCAGTGAATTACCCACAACCCTTCCACATGTGGTGTCAGAAGTGGGATTCACTGGGCGTCCACAGGAGCAGACGGGCAATGGATGCTACACAGTTTGCTGCGATGATGGACCTCCTGTGCCAGACGCTCACCGCAGCAGTGCAGGGGGTGGCTAGACCAGCAGCTCCAGACCCCCAGTTACAACGCCCCACAAAAATGACGGCCGAGGATCGACCCGACGCCTATTTAGAGATGTTTGAGGCCATGGCGACCTCGGCCGTGTGGGATCCAGCACAGTGGGCTAGCTATCTGCTGCCTCAACTCACGGGAGAGGCGTAAGCAGCGGCGAGAACGCTGTCCCCGGATCGGATGATGGATTACCCCACGCTGAAAACCGTCATCCTTAATCACGTGGGGGCCACAGCGGAGGGGTATCTGAAGAAATTCCGGGAGGAGCAGTTTGCGGCAGGGGAGCACCCACGAGCCATTGACCACCGTCTGAAGGATTACCCCCTGGGTTGGTTGAACCCGGATCTGAACACCAAAGCCAGGGTGGTGGAGATGATCGTGGTGGAGCGTTTCCTGGAGTGTCTAGCCCCGGGACCTCGGCTGTGAGTCCAGCAACAGGCACCAGATACGCTGGACCGGACGGTCGAACTCGCCGAGCAGTACCAGGCAGTGGAGCCAATGCCTACGAATCTGCCCGGGAGGAGTGCGGCTACTGGATCGTCCCCTCAACTGGCCCTGGAGAGGGCGAAGGGACTGGGGGGAAGGGGTAGTCCAGGATTTGGTCGGGGGGTGTCGGCGGGAGCTCCTGGCCCGGGAACTGGGGCAGGGTGGGGATACCCACGGGCTGCTGCAGTGTCGGACCGGGGTCTCACGCGGACGCCTTATCGGCGAGCCCCTTTTATGGCTCCAGTGTTTCTGTTGCCAAAACTTCGGGGAGAGAAACCAGCCCACCAAGGTGTTGGACGTGCAGGGAGGTGGGCCACCTCACCCGGGACTGCCCCGTGATGGAGTGTGACCTCAGCCGACCAGGTAGGCGTGTTCAATTACCTCAGTCACTTCAGCACCCGGGTTTTGTTATTCCTGTGACAGTGGATGGTACAAAAACCCAGGCTCTCCTGGACTCAGGGTGTGGTCAGTCCCTAGTACAGGAGAGCCTAATCTCACCGGGACATAAACGCATATTGGGACAGGTGCATATTAAATGTATTCATGGGGATGTTCGCTCTTATCCCAAGATCAATGTGTGTATGACTATTGGCCAGCAGGTGACACATGTGCAGGTAGGATTATGTCCTCGATTGCTGGTACCAGTAGTTCTGGGACGGGACTGTGAGTAGTTTAAAGATTGGTTGGCTGCCCTGACAGCCCCGTCCTCTTTATTGGCTAAGAAAGAGGAAGTAATTGGAGAGATCTTTCCCTTTTGCGATCCAGAATGGTTTTGCCTTAAATTTAGACCCCGTAAAACTAAACGGGATCACCGGATTGCTAAGAATGAGGGCTGGCAATGGATGGAGTCGGAGAAGTTTCAGGTGGGGGTGTTTGGTGAAGAGTCCGGGGGGGAGGTCGTGGAGCCAGCGCAGGGGTCTGGCTCGGCTGCCTCTGCTCGGGACCGACCTGACTCCCGAGTTGGAAGCCATGGGAGCTGATTTCTTAGCTCGCTCCCGTGACTTCCGACTTGAGCAAGGGCGTGACGTGACGACGTGCTGGGCAGGCTCTTTGACCAAATGGCGGTGGTTAATGGTCGGGTGGTCGAGCCCAGACGCGCCGCCACGTACCCCCACTTTGAAATTGATTGAGACCTACTGTACCGTGTTGATAAATTACCCCAGACCGGTGAAGAGCGTCATTGGATTTAACGAAGGGGTACTGGCAGATACCCCTGACTCTGGAATCTAGAGGACGGCGTTTTCGACTCCCTTCGGGTTGTACCAATTTAGGACCATGCCCTTTGGGTTGCACGGAGCACCCGCCACTTTCCAGCGGATGATGGATCGCATCTTTCAGCCCCATCAGCAGTACGCCGCTGCTTACATAGATGACGTGGTTATCCACAGTGAGGATTGGCCGAGTCATCTGTGTAAGGTGGTGGCGGTGCTGCAATCCTTGCGGGAGGCGGGGCTCACTGCTAACCCAAAGAAGTGTGCCATTGGGAAGAGTGAGCCGGAGTATTTGGAGTATCGAGTAGGGGGCGGCCAGACCAGACTGCTGGTTGCTAAGGTGAAAGCCTTGGCTGACTGGCCGGTTCCTACAACCAAAACCCAGGTGCGCTCTTTCTTGGGACTAGTAGGCTATTATAGAAAGTTCATCCCGAGTTTCACTACGCTCGCTGTTCCCTTGACAGACCTCACCCAGAAGGCTGCCCCAAATACACTTCAGTGGATGGAGTCGTGCCAGACGGCTTTTCTCGCCTTGAAGCGGACGCTGTGTAGTAGGCCAGTGCTATGCAGCCCGGATTTTGGTAAGAGATTCACCCGGCAGACGGATGCGTCAGAGACAGGTCTCGGGGCAGTGTTGTTTCAGGAGGTTCGGGGAAGCGAGCACCCGGTCCTGTACATCAGCAGGAAGCTCCTTCCCCGTGAGAAAAATTATAGCACCATCGAGAAGGAGTGTCTCGCAGTAAAATGGGCAGTCGAGTCACTCCGGTACTACCTTCTGGGGCGACACTTCACCCTGGTTACAGATCATGCCCCCTTAGCATGGCTTCACCAGATGAAAGATAGCAACGCCAGAATCACATGGTGGTACTTGGCCTTGCAGCCCTATGCCTTCAGGGTAGTCCACCGAGCAGGAAAGCTGCATCAAAACGCAGACTTTTTCTCTCGGGAAGGCATGGGGGTGTAGGATTTTCGAATGAACCGGTGGTGTCATTCTGAGGGGAAGGATATGTAGCAGGGGGAGATCTGTGCTGACTCTGCTGGCGTGTTCACAGTACTGCAGGAAGAGGACAGCAGTCATCCAACAACCGCCTGTCAGTCATGGCAGTGACACAGGGAGGTGGGAAAGTGGGTGTGCGGACTTTCCCCCTCTCTGAATGGCTGAGAGGCGAGTCTTGGGAGATTGCTAGCCCTATAAAAAAATGCTTTGCTGTTTCCTCAGGGCTGCCCTTTTAAACGGAAGCGCTGGTCCATGACCAAGAACCAGTCGGAGAGAACGGAACGGAGGTTCAGAGCGAGACAGTGAGGATGGGGAACCCTTGGGCAGACCCCTTAAAAGTATAGCTGAGCAGGGTAGTTAGCCGGCAGCGTAGGACGGTGATCCGGGTCGCACGGGCAGCGGCGACCGGGATATTGCTGCAGAGTGCAGCACCTTTTCTTTATAGTTTTTTTACTGTTTTATTTTCCCTGTTTCTTTGTGCCTTCTGTTTTGAATTATTGTTTCGAAGCACCTGCAAGGGCGTCGGTATTGTGTACCCTCGCTTGGTATGCCCTTGTTTCTGTTTACCATCGTTGGTAAATCAGACCACGGACCCACAGCGCCATCTGCGGGCTAAAAAGAAATAAGGCACCCTTCAAAATAAAACTGGGCACCTGTGTGGTGTTTTCAAGTACACCTGTCTGTCTCCTGGTCAGTGAATTACCCACAACCCTTCCACAATGTTATAATAATAATAATAATAATAATAATAATAATAATAATAATAATAATAATAATAATAATAATAATAATAATAACTTGAGTTGCTAGCAACTATAAAGGCTTCCAAAGAAAACATGGTTCAATCATCCAAATAATCGCTGATACAGCTCATTACATTTCCTAAGATCTTTGAATATTTTGCGCAAATCCAACGTGGCAGGCAAACAAACCGTCCAATTAATTTTGTTTCAACGTATTTTTTTTTATAGGCCATTTGTGTGCTATCTGCTGACATTGTCAGATCTCCATCTTAGGTCGTTTTTGTCGACAAGAGTTTTGAAAATTGTCCAATATTTTCACAAGATCTAGTATTGTGGCCAAACTGAACTTTTTAAACTTTTGGACACGTCTGGCAATGTGCCCATAGGCCTCTACCTATAGATACGTTTTCTTAAGTCTGCAATGACATTTTTTCGGAGGACAAAATAATAATAAAAATAATAATAATAATAAAATAATAATAATAATAATAAACACAGCAATAAAAATGGGCTTCCACAGCCTTCGGCATGGAAGCCTAATAATATATGATGTGCAGAATGACTTTCATTAGTGTTTCAGCACTCTTTCACAATGACTTTGATTTTATTACAAAGCCCAGACTAAATTGTCGGCTATATTGTATTGATTTCAATATGCCGCATAAACTGCAGGTCTGGCGGTTGAAGAAGCAAGTGCTTATCACTTATTCGTGTTTACGATTCTGCAGCTATATTTAGTAACACTTAAGAACGGACATCCACGAGATATTCACATATGCAGAGATACTTAAATTTGAATGGAAGAAGCAAAAAGCGATTAAGGCGACGTTAAAGAAATGCGTCAGACGGCCATCTTGGTTTACACATGAACACCATTTTTTTTAAAAAGTCAATTATATTAACAAAGGGATGATGCTTGTCATCTTTGGAGTCAATCAACTAAACCGTGTTCAACTGAAGCCGTTTTAAATTTAAGAATGAAATGTAGGTCTGGCGGCCATCTTGTTTTACAGATCAGTCGGTTCACCGTTTCCCAAGAAGATTTTGAAATGCGTCAGGCCATCTTGGCTGACGCAGGAGCACAATTTTGTTTTTGCATCTGAACTGTAATCTACACGGAATGATACCTACCAAGTTTCATGTTGATTGGAAACATTTTTGTTTATTATTAAAAAAAAAAAAATTCTTAACCTGCCTAAAATGAGAAACCGAGTCAACAATAAGAGATACATACAAGTGAAAATACCAGTAAAACAATACAATAACTTTTGGTAGCTCACCTATACATATATATTTATATCAACATCCATGAACCTTCACTTTGGTTTTGAGGGTGATTGATCTGACATGTACTGAACCTGTATTTATATAATTTAATATCTGCCGCTTTTCTCTTGCAGAACTATACGTCATTAATAAGGTTATTGATGCATTGCATTTATGAACTTGCAGCATTTAAACACTCACTCACCTTCTTTCTCTAACAAAAATAGCTACCAATCTCTGCTCTAACCGAGAAGTTTAAGTGCGCCAAAGTCCGACTGGAAAAGACATTAGTAGATTCACATGAGAAATGCGTAAGGGAGGCAGCAACTGTGTTGAAAACTGGATGAAAATGGATGGCAAAGAAAGCCGTGGAAGATGCTAAGGCTGCCCTTCGAATTAGAGATATTATGGGGCAAGTTCAGCATGGAAAAGGAGGTTTTGGTCTCAGTTCAGCTCTTCCTACATGGCACAAGGCAACCACAGCTCAACGGAGGAAACTGGTTGTCAATGAGGTGCAAAAGCGGGAGGAAAGGATCAGGTGTGTAAAGGCCATTTTCCAGGCCAAGCAGGGAGAATGAATTAGATGGGAGAGTGTGGAACAATGCAAGATCGACTGGCAAGACCTGTGGACAATGGAACAAAGCAGGATCAGTTTCCTCATCAGATCAGCATATGATGTTCTCCCATCACCACAGAACCTAAACATCTGGGCAGGTGAGGATGCCTCATGTCCTTTGTGTTCATCACCTGCAACATTAAGGCACATTTTGACAGGATGTAAGGTGGATCTTAGCCAAGGATGGTTTACTTGGCACCATGACCAGGTACTGCGATGTTTGTCCTTAGCATTGGAAGACAAGCGTAACCTGACCAATAAGATGCCATCAGTTCCATCAAAGTATTACACACTAAAGACAATATTTCTCTGTCCAGGAGAGCAACCACCAAGAAAAGATGTTAAAACCAAGCCTCACCCACAACTGGAAGCTGCTAGAGACTGGAAGATGCTGGCAGATGTTGGTCAACGGCTTATTTTTCCACCCGAGATTGCCACCACTAACCTTCGACCAGAAATTGTCTTGCGGTCTGGATCAGCACGCCTTGTTCATCTGGTAGTGTTAACAGTGCCATGGGAAGATGCTGTGGATGAGGCGTATGAGAGGAAGAAACTTTGGTATGCTCAACTAGCTGCTGAAGCAGAACAGCAAGGATGGAGAGTCCGAGTTTACCCAGTGGAGGTGGGTTGTCGAGAATTTGTGGCACACACTACAACTCGATTTCTCAGAGATGTCGGGTTCAGTAGCCAAGAGTTACGTCGCACAGTGAAGAACTTATCTGAAGCAGCAGAAAGGAGCAGCAACTGGCTGTGGTTGGGACAGAAATATTCTGGATGGGGATCTTAAGCACAATAGAAAGAAAGCAATGCTGATGTACAGGTAAGTAAGCTGGGCTGAGCTGAGTGGGAGATGGAGGGGGATGATGCTGGGATGCCAGAATCACTGTTGAGTCCTCTAGAGGTGTCGTGGACTAGTCATCGAAACACTGAGGATTGAAGGTGCCCACTTGAAGACCCTAGAGATGTACCCTACTTAGCTTAATCCAGATGGTTGTCATGCTGATGTGCTGGGGAGACCGAACTGGGTTGATCCCCGAAGCCAGCATCGCAGCTGTTGTGTGTGTTGATGCGCTGGGGAGGCAAAATGAGCTGATCCCTGGAGCCAGCATTACATTTCAGCCATCAACACCAGACAGAAGGATATCTACATCATCAGATGGAAAACAATGCAAATGGATGGAGATGCAGATGGATCACATTAATGTACTGCAAAGCTATGTCTTAGTTGGTGCTTATCTTGTCAAGAGCCGAGTTCAAATCAGCATGAAGTTCAACATCTACTCTCATGTAATGGAAATCATTAACGAACAGTTTTGACACTAAGCTACGCTCCCTGTATGTTTTTGTTCATGATGCCGTTTTGTATGCATTATAGGAACTTACCAGGAGGGAGGGTCTCGAGGTTCCCTTGACTACAGATCCCAGAGTGACAGCAGCTCCAGTAGTTGCCTGACACAACCCGCTAGAATCAAAAGTGGCCAGAATGCAGAAGTAACTTTTATGATGAGTGACCATAAAGAAGATGTGAAGTTTTATAGTATAATCAATTGAAATTGCACAGTTTATTAATAGTTTGAAGTCGGTTTTGGTGTTTAATTTAATAATTGGAAATTAACCATATTTTAGATTAATCGCTCATAACAACAATGTTGTAAAAACATATATATTGAAACACATGGCACGCAGGATACGCCCTATAGCCTGGACATCGGCGGTTCAAGTCTGGGCTATTCCACAGCCGACTGTGGATGGAAGTTCCCAGGAGGTGGTGCTCAATTGACTGAGCGTTGCCAGGGGGGGGGAGGGGGGGATCTAAGTCAGCCAGGGTGTCCTTGGTTCACCGCGCACCAGCAACCCTGTAGTCAGGCCGGGTGCCTGCAGGTTTGCCTGTTAGCAGTCTGGGAGCTGTGTTGTCCTCCCACGCTGTAGCTCCTGGGTGGCTGCATGGTGAATCCGCAGTGTGTAAAGAAGCGGTCGACTGACGGCACATGCTTCGGAGGACAGCGTGCATTCGTCTTTGCCGCTCCTGAGTCAGCGCAGGGGTGGTAGTGGTGAGCTGAGCCTGAATAATAATTGGCCATTTCAAATTGGGAGAAAATAAAAAAATAATTGGCAACAAATAAATGTATTTAAAAAAATAAATATAAATAAATAAATAAATAAAATTGGGCACCTATGTGGTGTTTGAAAATACACTTTTCTGTCTCCCGTGTCAGTAAATACCCATACCCTTCCACACATGGATCACTGGATGAGGTGGTGAAGAAGATTAAAGGTGCTGAGTTGAGAAAACATGACCTGCTAACTTTGAAAGGACAGAACTGGCTTCAAGATGTTTTGGAAGGGTTTATAACAGAAGGTGAAAACCTTCCAGAAAAAAAAAAAAGTGTTTATGATGTTTCAGTGGTATGCCTGACAACTGATTTATTTTCAGTGCTAAAAGCTCAGGGAATAATCCAAAATATATGCAGATATTTAGCAAAGCAGAAACTCTCTTCTTATGACATTTGGCTAATTCCAACCAGTATCCATGGGAATCACTGGGTGCTGATCGTAGTTGTTATCAAATGGAAACAATTGATATTTAGGCTCCTTACATGGTGTAGATACTAATTATTTTGGCTTGCTACAGAGATTTATTGCTGACATGGGTCAGAATGAGTGTAGATACCCAGTAAGCTGGAATGATTGGGCAATTTATGTACTAACAGACCTCCCACTTCAAGGAAATGGTTATGACTGTGGAATCCATGCTTGTATGTATGCCTATTTCATTTGTTCTGCAACATGAACCCCAATGATGACTTGTCAGAAACAAGAGAATAGATTGGCCAAGAAATCTTGAATTATGATGGTGAAACAATTAGGGCAACATCTCCAATTGCAAAAGCCTGTGGAAAAAAATTAAAAGAAATGTCTTCCAGTGCCAAAACTTCAAATTTCGAGGCAACCACATGCTGGTACGAAAAGCACCCTGTGCTACCTCTCTAATATTATATAGGATCTGTTTGTTGGCAGCTGGTCTTTATGTTTCAAGGGAGATAGGTGTACAAGACCATCAGAAGCAAGCACAATGTTTTTTTTTTTTTGTTGTGGAGAGGTCTGCAAAGACTGCTACCACAATCAGTGCTTAAACAAAATTGGCTGATGTTTTTATATGCAACACATGCAAGAATTAATTAAATTTCCAAGAAAATGCAAATCCAACCAAGATAACAATATATACAGAAACTTTGTGTTTGCTATCCCACAAAAGATAACACAACAACACATTAGAAGCTATTAGGGACTTTATAATGGGGCAAGTTCGTACAAGCAGGCTTATTGACAATTTGCCACTATCTACCCAGCACTAGAGCCAGATCCAGAGAACCCCAGGTCCCAGGAAATAACATATGTTTTTCTGTCACTGCACCAGAGCTCCTTGTCAGACCTCTACCAGCTGAACCTTCATGCCTGATGTCTATAAAGCCTATGCTACTGACCAACATGTACTTTGATTGGCATTTCTGATTTTCAGGAATAGTTCCCCAGGACAAAACTACTGCAGTTTAATAAGGGACACTTAGTCCTACCAAAATGAGGTATAATTTTTATGATCAGCTTGATTTTATATATTGGAACAAAGACCTTGGAACACTAACAACTATTGTCAGTGAACAAAATGAACATATAGGAGAGGTACTTGATTGGCATTTTCTATTTTTAAGAATTATTCTCCATAACAAAACTACTGCAGTTTAATAGGGGACGCTTAGTGGTTCAGTGATTTCATATTGAAGTTCTTTAAAATAATGAATGTAGTATAATGCATTCAGTTAATGGTAAGTCATATTTTATGTAAGGACTGGGAATCACCAAACCACTAAGTGTAATCTCTGTTGAAGTGTACATAAATGTTTCTGAGAAATCGATTATACAATAATAATAATAATAATAATAATAATAATAATAATAATAATAATAATAAACATAAGACCAGAACTAACTGCCAATATATTGCAGATACTAACCTTTTATGAAGTGCTTACTGCACAAACATGTGCACTGAGTTGGAATCCAGTCTGTTTTCTTTGACTTTGGGTTACTGTTTTCCGTTTTTGCTGCCCTGCTACTGGCTGAAATCCACTTTTCCCTCCTGTCTGGTTCATCAAACAGTAGGGCAACATTGTTCTCGTTTTCTGTTGGTGCACCCAACAGCAGAACACACGTCTAGCATGATCATATTAAAAGTTTATCGACCTCACTTAGTTGTCTTTGCCCGCCGATGCTTTTTGACCGCCAGTGTGGCCTCGCCATGCTGTGTCGACGTCACATGAAAAACCTCAATTGCTGATACACGCTTTTCCAGACAGAGAATTCTGCACGGATCTTTTTCGATGAAACACATTGTCTTCAAACATCCTGATAAAGATGGCAGCTTCAGTTGAACAGTCACGTGTGATTACTAAGGAGGAAAGTTGTGGTAAAAATCTATATTTTATAATAATTAATTAATCTTTAACATGAATATATTCTATTATTACGATAGAGGAAAAATGAGAGGCATTTACTGTGAATACGTAGCAGTAGAAAAATGTAGTTTTCCTCATATTCAAAACCAATGTATGTTAACAAGGTGGCATTGGATTTCGTTAACTTTAGTGCATATATAATTGCTTTTTTTTCTTGTGTGAGGTTAGCTTTTACAGTGCAAATAATATAATCGCATTAGCGATGTACAGTAGCTAAACAGACTAACAATAATAGCAATAAACAATCCGAATTTGCTTGACAGCGTGTTTGGTTATGGCGAGAGGGTGTAGTTTGTCTCGTGGTAATCGTATAAGTTGTATCCTGTTTTGTCTAAGGAGGGACCGAAACAGTTTTAAAAAAAATAAAAATAAATAAAACTTTTATCGCGGAAGGTCCACATAGAATGTGTGTGTGTATGTGTATATGTATGTGTATATATATACAATGTGTGTGTGTGTACTGCATAAAAATGAGCTGCGCTGCTGAGGCTTCACATAACGACATATTTCGTTAGGAATAGTGTAAGTTATTACATTCATATGATTTGGTTTTTATTAGGGTGGAGAACATCAGTGTTCAACATTAGTTATTGTTAAACCATTGGTTTAACATTAATTGTTAAACCAACAGTATAGATTAGCAGTGAAAAAATGCAACTAAACTAAAGGTGAGGTGTAAATGGATCTGAAACTAATTAGAATCACAATAAAAATAAATATAAGCCTGTGCATCTTCTGTGATTTATAGTAATACTTTTAATGTGTTAACGGTAGCCATAGATACACTAAAGCTGGGCCTACTCAGGCTATATGGAAATATTAATAACAGGTATTATTTGAGAGTGATTACAAGCGTCTTAAAACGGTAAGAGGACAGTAGAACAAAATAAGTTCTTATTATAAGTTTATATATAATGCTTTGAGCTTTTGCATAAAGGTGTTAATCTAACTTGTGTTGTGGAATAAACCTCAATTCTTTGCTCTAAACATGTTTTAAGTGTGCTTGTATCAGTTAAACCAGATTTTCAATTGTGTGTGTTTGTGTGTACTTGTGTTGTGGAATAAACCTATTCTTTGCTCTTGTGTGTATTATATATCTATATATATATTATATATATATATAGATATATATTATATATTATATATATTATATATATATATATATATTATTTTTTGATGAGTTTTTATTTTTTATTTCTGACCACAAACCTGTTCGAGCAATTATAACCCTGAGCTTGAAGACAACTGTACTTCTTGAAGTTGCAAGCTTGGACAAAACTTGTTTAGGATGCTGTGTGGTCCAGTGGTTAAAGAAACAGGCTTGTAACCAGGAGGTCCCCGGTTCAAATTGCAGCTCAGCCTCTAACTCACTGTGTGACCCTGAGCAACTCATTTAACAACCTTGTGCTCTGTCTTTCGGGTGAGACGTTGTTGTAAGTGACTTTATAGCTGATGTGTATTTCACTATGAAAGGCACTATGTAAAAATAGATTATTATTATTAAAGTTAATCAACAGTAACAGCTTTTATATGGAGGTGGTACTGTACTGGCAAACAGTGTCATCTATTATTCTAAAAAAAGTGTATTTGTTCTGTCAGTCAGATGCTCATAAACAAAGTAGTCACTTTAAAAATTGAAAGTGGAAATGAAAAGAACCATCCAGTGTCAACAGACATTTGATAAGTTGAATATGTACAGTTCTGCTACTGTTATTGAATAAGTATGCTTGAATTGCCACACTTATTGAGTATCTACTATTATCTTCCAAACACAGTACCATTAGTAAACACAAGGTGGCAATATTCTATTTAAAGATACATACCTCACAGTTTTTGCTTGTGTTATTAGCTATTTGGCTGAGAATTAAGATTGCTGTGTTTTAAATAGCTTTTTGAATTCAGTGTTTTATTGCAAGGGTGGTGCAGTAGTAGATCAAGGAAAGTACTATTTGTAGATGTGTGTGTGTGTGTGTGTTGTAAGCCTGTACTAATTAGTCCAGTTTGAACTGGGAGCTCTGTGTTTCTAACACAACCAAAATAAGCTTATGTGGGGTGGCTGTGTCCACTGCTATCATGCAGCCTGAATTTCTAGATTTTTGAAAACCTAGACTCAATTAATATGTTATATAATTGAAAGGGATCTCTTTAGGTATCACTTTGTAAGTCTCTACGCTAAACAAAAAATGGTTATGTTGCCAAACATTAACTCTTATTGATCTTGTAATGCTTTGACTAATTGATTCAATATAACACATACTTGTCTTCTGCAGACTTTAATTTAGTTTTAATTAAGCATTGCTATAAAAGGAGTATGTATTTGAAAATCTGCTTCTGCAACTGCAACTGCTAAGTGCTCCTATCATGAACCATTTAAGCTTTCAACCTCATATTTTCTGTGTTACAGAAACTGCTCAGGCTAAATCTACCACTCTTCACTGATCTAACAGTAGTCTACTGCAACTGCCATATTAAAGTAGTGTAACTTTTGAAGTTTCCGCTGTAAAGAGACCATACACTTTGAGTTATTGTTTATGCTTGCTACACAGCTGGGGGTTTTTTTGCCAGTAAAACAAAATAAAAATAAAACATTTTCCCTGACACTTTTAGCTTCTGGCAATATCAGTGATAGATATTTCACATGTCTGTTTCTTTTATTTATTTTTTCACATAATAAAAACTATAATTGAAACGCACCCCACATATACATTGGTTTGATCCATAGTCCGCACTGCACTGTTTACAACAGCTTACATTGGCAGCAGTGTGACTGCAACAGAAGATACTGCTCAGGTTGTGGAGGCTACAAAAAAAGACTAATTAAATATAGTTTAGGTAGTAGTTAGATCAATCAATCAAAACAAAAGACAGATAAATAATAGCCATAGGTACAAGAGAGAACCAGGTCGTGGTTTTATTTATATATATATATATATATATATATATATATATATATATATGCGTCGTATATTATATACATATATATATCATATATATATATCTAATAGTTAAGTAGATTCATGTTGCTGCAGAGCCATGAACCAGTTTAAGTTCAGCACCATTTCTACATAAAATGTTGTTACTGTTATTAACAGAAACCCATTTTTACTTTACTGAAGTAAGCTAGAATGTGTTTTTTTTTTTTTTTTTAATAAAAATGTGCCGTTTATTGAAATACATTTTCAGCTTTCACATTGAAGCTTATGTTACTCATTCAATAAAATCCAAGTAAGAATTTGCTTGTGTCGTTTAATTTAAAAAAGTGACAATAGTCACAGTCCTTTTTATGCAACCAGTGCCCTTCTACTTTAAAGGCACATACCTGAATTTGTAATGTAATTGTAAGCACAAATATTGGTTTTCCCTGCCATTCTGCACACTGTCAGCCATTATTAAAGATATGAAATAATGTACCTGATACGAAGCAACTGCAAAATTTGCCCCAATATTTAAAGTAAATGTAAATATTTTTAAACTGGCCAGACATAACTTTGTTGCAAGCAATTACATTATTGTTTTACATCACTATATTACAGACAAACTTTGCCTTCTAATTCAGTGGGTCATATTTAGAAGCATGCACAAAAGCAAGACACAATTTCTTCGAGCAATGGTTCCCAAGCTTTTTCAGTGTAGGAACACCTTGGTTGAATTTTCCTCAAGCACCACTTGCCATGTATATAGTATAAGTACATGTAGAAAGTAAAGTATTTATATAATGTACCTAACTTAATGAGATTCCTGGGCCCGAATCTTCGCTACCAGCTCAGTTGTTGTCATTTTGCGCATTGAAAGTTGCTGATGGCAAAGTTCCTGTTTCATTGTAACATTTTTTTTTTCTTTTTGACATTCATTATGCTTTGTAGATAAATGTCATCTCAATTGTGCAGGTTTAACCTCCTGACAAATAATGTACTGGAGCTTGGGTCATCCTTGGATCCAGTAAATGTAAATACCAGTGCTGGTCCCTGCAACCGTTACCTTATGTAGCAAATTAATCTATCCATTTCTAACGCAACTTATTATTTGCCAACTTCACTCGATTTACATGTAAAAACACCGGAACACGAAGTTGATGTGGGTAGGAAGCAATTTGAAAAATTAAAACATGATTGGAGAATGTAAAGGATGTTATTTGCTACTTCTGGTGGGCTGTGATGTGTACATTAAACGGGATTTGTGAAGCACAGTCAGTAGGGTTTATAGCATTTTGATTAAATATGACAGCATCAAGAACAGACTGTGCATTATTTCCAGAAGTAGTGTTAATAGAATTTCCTTTTGGCATATAGTCTAGTGAGATATTAAACCTGGCTCAATAAACCCATATAATGACATGGAACTGAAATCAAGCATTCACACTATGGGACAAGTCAAGCTACAAATATTTCCTTTTTTGTTTCACATTAACATCTGTTACAATATGCAGCTAACCTCTCCAAAAACACATGGAAATAATATGTATATTCTTATATCCCTGACAACACTGTAGCACATATTTTATATGATGAAAATGAAAAGCACTAAAACTGGCTTTCATTTTATTTTTAATTTAGTCATTACAACCGAGTTAAGAATATTCAATGCAGTGCGCTACTTTTATGCAGAGGAAAAAGGCTGGTACTTTTTTTCTCCATGAACAGTAGAAAGAGCACAGGTTAGAAAGATGTGCATTTACATAAATTCTAGATTTTTTTTTTTTTTTTTAATGCTGACTAATAAAAAAAGTTTAATTTTGACAGGACAAATGTGCCTTTTATAATCTGTAACAGTTATTTAGTTGGTATTGTTTCACATTAGAAAGCTGTTTCAGTTAATGGTGACTTTGAAGGCGATGTTGGTATTGTATCAAATTGAGCCGTAATATTTATTTATTAACCCGGTAAGGTGATAAAGTGCAGACTACGTGCATATCTTATAATGATATACCACATGGTTAAAACTGTTTGTTGTGTTGCTTAGCAACAGTAGTTACTAAGTAGTTAAATGTATACTGTTAATTGTTTTATTCAACAAAAAAGTCTTTACATTTTGCTTCAGAATGAATTTTTTTTTTTTTTTTAATATATAGTAAATCAGTGCTTCTCACATAGCAAGTATTTTGAACGGCCTTACTTAGGGAATACTTGCCTTTAAAAGAACAGTATGTGCTTTTCTTTGTTTGTTAAACACTTTCCTTTAATAAACTACAGGTGGGAATTCTAGGTGTAGCCCTGTGCAGAGATGCCATTGGTACTGGTTGTGACATTTGGTGATACTTGCATGCAGTAGTAGGGATGCACCGATAATTGGTAGACTATCGGCATGGTACCGATTATAAGGAAAAAAACACAATCTTCTGTCGGCAATTTTTGTTATTTTAGCCAGTATTAATGCTTGAATTTCTTCCAGAACAGAATTTAATGTTTGGTAAAGCACACTTACTAATGATGCAACAACACTAACAGTCATTTGCTTTTCAGTGCTGTGTAATGAGCAATCAACCTGCAGTGATTGGCTCAATTGCAATGAACATTCCGATTTTAGTATGCACCTAGTGGACTAGCTTGAGAACAGCTTGTACGGTACATTCTTGAGGATCATCCCCAGCTGCAGTTTAAACCTGTTCCAATTGCAGAGAACTTTAGAGTTGGAGATCAGCTGATCACTATTAGCGTACTAGTTTAGTGCGCAGCTGGAGATTAAGGTAATCGTTTCTTTCTGGCATAGAGGGTGCCATCTACATTCAGGTAAATTAATGCTCAATGGAAAATGGAAAAATATTTTACAATAATCTATCAGTAGCCAAAATATGTGGAATAAAACTAAAGAATAAAACTGCCGTGCCATGTTTCATGTTTTACCAGCAACAGTTACAACTTTAAAAAACATGGAAACGACTGAAATTGGAGACCACAAATGCTGTTCTGAAGCATAAATGACTAGAGTGGATTGTCAAACCAGCCCTTGCCCCAGCTCTACAGCATTATTTCATCCATCGTTCCTGATACACTGTCCCCCATTGATGACATCATTGACAGTGACACTGGATTGGATTTACAACCTGTCCTGGAACCATCGGGTATGTCATCATGTACTGTCATCGACCATCAAGTACTGCTTCAGGAAAATCTGTGTCTTGGTTAAAAAAAAAAAAACTAGGGCTGCACATGATTTAGATGGCATTATATAATGCGTACGTGGTGTACCGGGCATCCACTCAAGACCAGGTTATGCCATTCCTGGACTTCATGACCACAGTCATTGCACCACTTGTAATCCAGGACAGCAAGACACCAGGTGTGCATGTAGAAAGCATGACGAGGCTCACAAGGATGCACTGTCCTTGATCCTTACCCCCCATAGCAGGAAAAGAACGGGCCCAAAAAAGATTCAGGGTGTGCTCAAAGAAAGTCATACTCGGGGACACCCGCTACTGTTGCCTGAAGTGCCCCTCAAACCCAGGTCTTTGCCACAATGACTGCTTTGAACTGTATCATTCAAAGCTTGAATATTGGAAGGAGGCCTCCTAAGTAAACACATCATTCTCTATCTGGCCTGTTCCCCAGTTAATCTCCCTATCACTTTGTACCAGAAGCGGCTTGAATAACATCCGGTGTCCTGGGGAAAAAGTGGATCGCAGTCTAGAATTTAAAGGGGAGGTTCCATTGTTTCTAAGGTTTATGCATAGATCGCTGTACTAGTGCTACGACTGGGGAATTAGTAGATCGAGCCCAGGGAAGAAGCCGATAGATAACACAACCTTGTAGCAACATTGTAAGTCAATTTAAACATTCCAGCAACTTTGTTAAAAGTTTGTGTTTCAGTGAGAACTAAGTACCAGTTTTGTTTTATAACAAAATGACATTTTATTGTACACCCTCAAGTATAAAGTGAAAATATTGTTATATGCACCTGTTAACAAGGATGCAGCATGCAAAACGTTGGAAAATGAACAAGCAAAAGTACAAATTTGTATTTAAAAACTGATTAGATCTACCATAATAATAATAATAATACGTTAAATCCACTAAGACAGCCCTGTAGATATCAGAATTCAGGCTTATAGGCTATGCTTACAGCACAATAATAATACAGCGCTCACCCGTTCTAACGTGTCCCGTTATAATGCGGAATCGGTTATAACATGGTACGGTTGTGGCTCCCATTTACAGTAGCCCTTTTATACTTGTTGTAAGGCGGAACAGAAATAGCACGGTCTTGTAACTATGACTCCCCACTGTAGCGTTATAAAGGGTGAGCACTCTAATAATAATACAAACTTCTAAAATGATTTTTTAAAAATGTTTTTTAAAAGTGATGTGTCATTATCAAAAATAATTTCAGTTATTTTCAAACTTAAAGTTAAAGTTAAAATACACCGAGGTTTGTATTTGACCTACTATCAGCATGCTTAAAATTATCAAAACTTTTAATAACGTAATAACTGCATTAAACAAGTATGCATTACATGTAGGTCTACCTTAAATTGCATTTGCTGTTATTATTTATGAATCCTTCATCGCTGTCACTTATTAGCAGTTCATTATGCTCAAGCTCCTCATCTTCCTCGGCTTCATTCATTGGCAATGAGACCCAGCGTTTATTTACAATATTTGCTAGTGGACCCGGCGCATATTGGAGGCAATTATTTTAAGTCTTACGGTATACATGTTTGGTATCATTACACACCTTAGAACCTGCAGAATGTGGAAATCTACATTTGCAGTTAATGTATGCATGAATGAAGCACAGGTGTGTGTGTGTATGTGTATATATATATATGTGTGTGTGTGTGTGTGTGTGTGTGTGTATATATGTATATATGTGTATGTGTGTGTGTGTGTGTGTATATATATATATATATATATATTATATATTTATATATATATATATATATAATATGATATATATATATATATAAAACACAACTACAAATACAAGTAGTCTCTAATAGATGTCCCCAATGTTGGTACTTTTGCAGGGTCTAAAGGAGATCGAGAGGATTCAGATGATAACTTGCATGCAGATGATGACAACGACAGTCTCAATGAGTCCTCAGGAGAGGATCCGGGTGAGAATGGGAATGCAGAGAAGGAGAGTGAAAACCCAAATGCTGGCTGGGCCGAGGCCATGGCAAGAATTCTCCTCAAGAAAACGCCAGAAAGCAAAACAGCTATACTGCTCAAAAATAAAGAACTGGAAAAAGCGAAAGCAAAAGAAAAACAGGAGCGACTGGAGAGAAGAAAACAGGTATGAACACAGCATAGTCCTGCTCTTATTACCTTTGCTTTATTTAGAACTTTATTCGATAAACCCTGTCTGTATTGCAAATTGTTTCTAAGTTCTACTTCACAAAAATAATTACATTTGTATAAGGTGGCCACGTTTTTTTGTAATGGTGTAAACTACCTGCAGTAAACTGAACAGCACTTCTTAAAGAATTTAATGGGGCCTTGTTGCCCGAGGTGAAATACATCTGATGGGGACTAGTTGATGTCTGTGTCTCAGTAGTCCTGTGGGTAAGAACTTAAAACAAATGTATACATAAATACTCACGTTCACAGTCTCGTGTTAAAAACATGCAGGAAAAGTACATTTTCTAATGGGGTGTAGCGGTGGTGAATAAGCATTCACAATGCTTACAAAACAGTTACTCAGAGCTAAAACGTCCCTTCATCTCCCCTACAATGCCAAACCCAGTTACAAAAATTATTTTCTGTTTTCTATTTGTAATTAATTTAGAACAATTTATAGATTTTATTTTTCACTTTGACATTATGGACTTTTTTTCTATTGTTCAGTGGCAAAAACTCCTAATTCAATCTGTTTTGATTCCATGTTGTAACACAATGAAATGTGGAAAAGTCCAAAGGGGGGGGTGAATACTTTTGAGAGCCACTGTAATGACGTTGTACGTTTGTGTTCTCCCACGGGGTGCAAAGTGTATTGAGCGTTTGATTTTACTGAAACACATTGCATCTTTGAAGTAAGTGTAAAGTAATTTTACAAAAATGTGGAGATTTATACCAGGTTGTGGTAGATAACAATTTCATCCCAAGTGCAACGCAGGTGGAGCTTTGTGGTTAGCAAGGTGACACAGCTGAGAGAATTGTTTTCTTCTGTCATCCTATCTGGTGGTGTTAGTGTCATTTTCTCAGTACACAGTACAGCAGTCGCTCAGTAACGAGGTGCAAACAGGTGATTGCTCAATCTGTAGGAGCGTTTACTAAGTTGTCTACTAAAAATTGTGTAACTTATTTTTTAGGAAAATAAAATTCAAGCCTAATATTTTTCGGGACCCCAACTCTTGTTAATTCCAACTTGGGCACTTCACATAAGGACTAGTACCACATTTGTGTTAGTTTCTAACCTTATGTTAGAGCAGTGGTTCCCAACCTTTTTTGGGTACTGTACCCCCAAAACACTTTCACCTGCCTGAAGTACCCCCTTATGCGTGTGTGACCGGTGTGATTCCTAGATTAGGTGTAAATTTGGCTGAATTAGGTTTAATATCAATATTATCTGTCTGTCTGTCATTTACCTGTGAATAATGATAATGTATTACTATAATAATACTTGTACTTTTATCAGTTTAATATTTGTATGACTTTTTCACATCTTCAAGAGTCCAGACCAGTTATACAAAAACAAAGATCACATTTTATACATATAGTAGCAGCCTACTCTCAATATCACCTATATGTATAGACTTGCGTATGACACATGAGGACTCACCAATCAATGAGAAACTTGACCCTGTCTCTCACTCATAAGCTTTGTCAGTCTCGGGGACAGTGTGGCAACAGCAGTTATCAGGCTTTTCTCCAAGCTAAGTCTGTTCCTGTGCTTGGTCTTTGAAGTAACTTAACAAAAAATGATGGTGATTAAGAAGATTCAAGAAAATGCACAGAGTCCTTTTCTTCAATCAGTTGCCAGGTTTATTGAAATATGCAGGGAGTCTGGTCCCAGGTACAGGACAAACAGAATACTCATCATTACAATGTTTGCATGACATTAAATACCCTTCTGTATAGATGGTCCACCTCCCCTTTCTCTGACACTTAACCAATGGTCAAGGTACAACACATTATTCTGTTAATTTAGTGTGTGTGTGTGTCTGTAGGTATGTGTGTGTGTGTGTGTGTGTAGTCTAGTGTGACAACCTCTGAACTCAGTGCATTCGTCACACTCCTGGAGAAAAAAGGTCCATAAATCTGCCCCTTTGATCCCAGTGGCATTATCTCTTTCGATCTCTCTGAGAACCTCTGGGTCCAATGCCAGTCCCTGGGAGCCTTTTAGCCCCTTTATGCTTTGCATTCCAAAGTCTTACAGCCTGGCCCCTTCTGGTCCACAGCATTGTTATCTTTTTAGCTTGCAGTCAATGAGTAGCAAACTGCTAATCAATTCTCAATCCATGTTTTCCAACAGTCTTGATTATGGTCATAGATGAAAATGTCACTTCACATAAATATGTAGATCCAAATGGCAGCAGGTCATTCAGTGCATGTTTCCCCCAAATCAGGATATTCCTTCTCCACATCACACCAGAACTGTGACAGCAGATTTTCCTGCAGTCTGGTAGGAATGTTATTGTTCGTTCTTTCAGTCATGAAAGGATTACGCACCCAGTCAAGTTTGGCAGACTTGTTTTCAATGTCAGGGAAGTAGGAGTTGAACTCACTGTTGAGTTTGGATAAATGTGTGCTTACTAGTTTCACCATAGGAGCTCTGTCAACATCACCTGTAGAAAGGTAGGTGTCAAGCTGCTGGAAACAACTTATGTCCCCATCTTCACATTTCCTCTCCCAGAGTTTGATCTTCTTCATGAATCCACACACTTTGTCATACATGTTTAGAATGTGTGTCTTTACCTTGCAGAGTTAGATTCTGGTTGTTCAGTTTGCTGAACACATCAGCAAGATAGGCAAGGCGAGCTACCCAGTCTGTGTCCTCGAACACAGCCACAAGGGGGTATGAGTGCTCTGACAGAAAAGCATTTACTTCGTCACGCAGCTCAGAAAGCCTCTGTAGTGTTTTCCCTCTCAATAGCCAGCGTACGTCGGTGTGAAGCAGTAGCTGCTAGTGCTCAGTCCCACTATCATGGCAGAGCCTTTCAAACAGTCTGTACTCAGGACTCATTCTCTTGCTGGCCAATGCCTCCCTGTGACTGATACAGTGATTCCACTCAACGTCGGGGTTGACCTTCTTCTTTATTTGGGCAAGTAATCCTTTCACCCTCCCAGTCATTGACACCGCACCATCCGTGCACAAATGAATACAGGATTTCCAATCCAGATTGTGCTCTGAGAAAAAGCTGTCAAATAATGTGAAACACATCCTTACCCGTAGTGCTCCCCGTTAGCTTCTTGCAGAACAGAATGTGCTCATTAATTTCCGAAGTGTCTCTATATCGCACAAACGCAATCAACTGCGCTTCCCCCCTGACATCTGTCGATTCATCCAACTGCAGAGCAAATGAACCAGAATGTTTTAACTTTTCCACCACTTGATCAACAATATCAATGCCCATGTCATCAATCCTGCAGCACACCGTGTTATTTGACAATGGTGCAGTCTTCAGTGCATCAGCTGCTTTCTTATCAATCGTTGTTTCTGCGAGAATAACAGCAGCAGACAAAATTAGCTCCTCGGCTATAGTAAACAGCTTTTTGGACTTCGCCACAAGTAGCGACACAGCATATGAGACTTCCAATGCTTTGGTTGATACTGCAGTTGCTTTCTTAATTTCTCTTGACTTCCCTTAAATTCTGACAGCTTTCTATGGAAAAAAACTCTGCTGTCTTACCCACACAGGAAAGATGCTTGGTAGTGAGGTGCCGTTGTAAATGGGCTGGTTTCATGCTATTATTTGAGAGCACATCGCCGCAGAGGAAACATAGTGGCTGAGGCGGCTCCATAGGTGTGGATGTGAAACCGAAGAGGACATACTGTTCATGAAATTGACGATACTTTGACTTGTCAACTTTCTTTCTTTTCTCCACATGTTCACTTTACCTGCCGCTAGCGTTGTTGCTGCTTGGAACAGTGCTTTTTTTCAGCCATTGATCCATAGCTAGTGTCTTTCTTCTACTCAAAGCTAGCTGCCTGTTACCTGAAATCGTGAGTGACTCTGGCGCACGGCCGCGGAGAAGTGGCGGGGGTCAGCTGGCGGGAAGTGGCCAGGGTGAAAAAAAATACACACCGAAACTAAAGTAAAAAATTGTCCTATAAGTATAAAATAAACTAGAGATTTCACACCAGTGACCTCAGTAAATGTTTTCCTGCCTATTGAGATTGAAATTTATTTATTTATTTTTGCACATTTTTAACATTTTCCCACGTACCGCTAGGGGTATGTGTACCCCCGGTTGGGAAACACTGTATTAGAGTATATTAAGTGCAATTAAAAAAAAATAACATTACCCTTCATTTGGATATTAAACATAACTTCATATTTACTTCAGTACACAATACAATTTTTGTAATGTGGGAAAAAAAACTAATATATATTATATATACTTGAGTTATTTGTGGGTCAGGATCGATCAATCTGGGAAAGCCTCATGGCTTATTAACTTAAAGCACGCCCTTAAGAACACACTAACTGCCTTAAGTTTCAATTATCAAACATTCTGCAAATCTACAGGTAACTTATAATTGATGGTATTGGAGGTTATTTATATATTTGTCATTTGAAAGATAGGGAGGAAGTTATTTTAAAATGTTGACACTACATCACGATAAGCAATGAAAGATGCACCCTCCATGCCAGCTTCCTGAAGTGTTTATTTGGTAAGAAGTTGAGTCCGGCTAGGTACATTGATTGTTTAATAATGAATGTGGATGCAATTTAATCAGTATGCAATTATAACGTACAATAATACAAAAACACATTAAGCGTAAAATGATAGACTCATCTGCTACTTAATGTTTATGGTTCATCTAAATCAAGGCGTATAAACATTTGGATGTGGCAGCCTTACACTTGCATTATTGGTATCTGGCCTCACTGGTTGCTGTAGATTAATTGATGATGTTTTGTGCTGTACCTGTAGGTGGATAAGAAACGGCAATGGGAAATGATGTGCCGAGTGAAGCCAGATGTTGTTGCAGATCGAGAGACTGAGAAGAATTTTCAGAGGATAGCCACCAGGTATTCCTTTTTTAAAGCAGGAAATTAATATCCGTCTACAAGACTTATATTTTTGCAATGAGGGGACATGTATTTTACTGTGTGTAGATTTAAAAATGATAACCCAGATGATAAGTATGCAGTGATTTATTGTGATACATCTTTACATGCTGGCACTTTGTGGCTATGTCAGGGTTCTCACCAGGAATTTTTAGTGTGGTGGAGGGGCAGGAGTGGAGGCAGGGGCAGGGAAAGAAACTGAGATCCTTGCAACCCCCTGCAGGAGATCCAGGACAAGTCATGCACATGCTTACACTTTGTGGAAGTCGTTGTCAGGATAATATTCTGTATCCATGGTTGTAAGTAAGTAGGTGCAGAGTCTGCGTCATCGTTTGATATACTCCCTAGCATTTACTCCATTCCACGGAGGGGAAACTAGATTTTTGTCATAGTATTATTGTTTCTGTCCGACTCAGAAACCTGTTTTTACCCTTCAAAACATTAAAATGGCCTATAATTATGTAGACATAATTAGTGCTGTTTTTATTCTTTGAAAAACAACTTAAATATTAGGTTTTCTAAACTTTTTTTTTTTTTTAATTCACGATTATTATTTTTTTTCAGTCGTAGCCTGCTGCATGTGAGTTGCATTGTATTTGTAGTTAAAATAATATAGGTTACCTATTGATTACTAAAAAAGAGCTATACTAATAAGGTGCATCATCACGTTTTAAGTATTCTAATAAACTTTACTGTTTTGCTTTTGTTGTTGTTTCAATATATATGGTCGTTGCATCAGTAAAAGACACAACTTATACTTGATCACACATGTGCTTACAAGAATGAGTGGAAACCCTGTTTGTCACTGTTGTTCCATAATTAAGGCATCTACAACATAAATGTTTTTTTCTGCTTATCGCAAGTAAAACTGGACATGCACTGTGTCACACATTTTATATTTTAAAACCTACATCTATATGAAAATCTATCTAGGAAACTGAAGTCATACAAAAGGATTATTCTAAAATTGTGGAACTTTGGATTTTTTTCTAAAGACCTTGAAGTAAAAAAGATTGAATATATCAAAACTGTTTGGAATTCACATTACTGTTCTTCATCTGAATGATTTATTTATTTAACCCAGCTTGTTATGCTACGTTCCCATTAGCCACTCGCCACAAGCGAAACGTTTTCCCCCCCAGGTGGTGAAGGCTTTGAAAAATGTACTTGTGTAAGACTGCCAGCACATTCACCGTGTGCTGGTAGATGAGTCAATACAGACTGTTTATTATGATTTCGTTTTACCAAATGAAAGCTCTTTAGCTTGATCACGTAACATATGTATGCCACAAATGGGAGGACAGAGTCTCTAATAGAAGCAATCAACAAAAACAAAAAACCCACATGGTATGCAAACAGGAAAAAAAAGATATTTATAAAATAAGTTGTACAAACCAATTAAAAGAATCATGTTCCAAAAGATGCAGCCCAAGGAATACCAGTCATGTACACACAGCTAAAATATGACTGTAATACTAGTCACGGGGAGGTGAAGCAGTCATGGTTTCAAACATACCATCTGGTCACAAAAGAACATTTTTACAGACAGCAAGCCAGAAACGCACAGCTTCAAGATCACAGCAAAGTTTTTTTTTTTTTTTTTTTTTTTTTTGTGTGTGTGTGTGTGTGTTTTTTTTTTTTTTTTTTTTTTTTTTTACCCCCATTGTTTACTATCTCTTTAAAATGTGTTGAAATATATTTTGGACATTAGTAAAAAAAAAAAAAAGTGGATTTGAAAGAAGAATAATTTAATAAAATAAACCTATTATTTTAAAAAGGATTTGTCTCACTGTGATTTGAGTTTTAATGTCAGAATCGGTGCAATATTTTACTGTCAGTAGTCACAGGTGAAAACATGGTAAAAAAAAATAAAAAAGTATTAAACACAGTAGTGACTGTACAATCCTACTAGTATTATTAATCACATTAGTACAATCTTGTGTAACTAGAGCTGTGGTTGGTCAGGGAGGCACTAATATTAGCATGCACCAGTAGCACTGTCTACTGGCACAATGTTGCTGTACCATTCTGTAGTGGAAAGAAAACCACGTCAGTTAAAATAATGTAAAGGATTAAGCAGTACATGAGTATCTCTGCAAACCTGTTCAGAATTTAGGAAATCTGTAACATTTTTTCACATGGGACTAAGTTTGGCATTTATTAAATGGGAATTGGAGTTATAGTGTAAATTAAATATAATATTTGTGTTTGTTGTAAATGGTAGGGTCTGGCATTATATGGCAAATATCTGCAAGTTTTCAGATAAAATATTTTTTGCCTTCCTGAAACAGTACGTTGATAGCTTGTTTATAGTATTGTTAAGTGGCTACAGTTTTTCCAGTGTGGCTAAAAAATGTTAAGTTACTTTAGCCACAGTGGCTAACTAAATGAAATTCTTAGAGGGAACGTAGTTATGGTATAATAATAAAGATGTGCAATGGTGTTGGTTGTTACAGAGCTGTGTATCAGGGGCACACCCAGGATCTAGTCTCATCTGTCAACAGGGGGGAATGTGTAATAAAGTTCAGTGAAGTTGAATCTCGTCTCCATGTCGCATACATTACATGCACCAAACTAAAGAACATGCTGTCACAACCAACCCATTGAAGAGTACTAAGAGCTGAAACAAGTATTTTAAGCAAACCAATTTCTCACATAACGGAATAATCGACAGTGTTTCATAGGATGATTATTATTATTTTTTGGCCATTACACAAACTGAAAACACAGCGTAGCTGCCTGATTACAGTGTCATTTTTCCAGGTAGCAAAATAGTGGCCCATTACGCTCAACAGCGCTGGCGAGAACCCTGTATGCCTAGTCTGTCGAGATGGAAACAATGTGATTTATTGTTTGGATTTTTATTGATTATTATTATTATTTTGTATTTATTATTATTACTATTTTTATTATTATTATTATTATTATTGATTTATAGAGGATACACTATGACTGTTCAGAGTATTGTAGTTATCGGGTTGTTTATGGCTATTCTCATGAGTAGAATAACCACAGAATTCATGAAGTATTCTTTTTATATAACAAGTACAACAAAAGTATCTCATTTTAAGTTTTGCCTTTTAAACAAGATTGGTAATTATTTAAAAAAAAAAAAGGGGCATACAGTTGAAATATAATGCAGTAAAATATAAAAAATGCTTACCTTCTGTTTCATTACAAAGAATGTGTTGTTTTCAATACTTGGTGTCAGACAGTACATAAGTAACTACCATCGAGCCCTTAAGTTAATCTGAAAAGTTTTTTTTTTTTTTAATAACTTTTTGATCCTTGATTTCTCCTTTGCCCTTTAGAGGTGTAGTTCAGCTGTTCAATGCTGTTCAGAAGCACCAGACAAACATTGATGAGAAAGTGAAGGAAACTGGGGGATCAGAAAGGAAACGGGCCAAGCTGCTGTCTTCCGTGTCCAAGAAAGACTTTATTGATGTGCTTCGAGGAAACAAGGTCGAGAAGCAGTCCAAGGCAGAGAAAGGCAAACAGGTATGGCTCTTATCTGCACCCACGGATCTTACAAGACCACTGCTCTTTGTACAGTGGAACATGCAGGGGTAACTCATTCAGCACGAATACTGTAAATGCCAATGCTGAGAACAATTTCTCATCCCTTGTCCTGAGGTACAGTACCTGGGCTGATGCTGCAGCATTTTTAACCCTTAGCGGTCCATTTATTCCGTGCTTGTCAGGCACGTCAGGTCCACTTCATTTTCACACGTGCTGTTTATTTTACATGCCTTGTTTAAAATACTGTTTATTCAGAGTAAAACGGGTTTAATAGGCACTGAATCGCAAAAGGACACTCGGTACTGTAGCCCCACCCCTTGTTCGTTGTATTTTTCACATACCTATTTATAGAGGTACATACTGATAAATCCTGTTCTGATCACTCGTTTTATCACCAAACTCCTCAATAATGCGATCCAAGTCATTATTCTATTACTGTAACATCTCAAAAAGCTCTGCAAATGTCTGATATTCTTTGAGTGCTGGATGCAGAAGCAGCTGTCTCCTTTGTTTATGTCCATGTTATCTCTGGTGCATGGGGCTCAGAGATATGCCCCTTTTTTTTTGGGGGGGGGGGGGGGGGGGGGGGGGTCATTGGTCTCACTTGGCCATTGAAAGGTTTTTCTCGTCTTTTCCCGGAGAAAAATCTTTTTTGATGATGTCGGACAGGGTCTGGCATTGGACTGGAAAGGGAAAATTGTAATGTCGGACCTGGTCTGACAGGACCGCAAGGGATTAAGGTTCATCATTTGTCATCCTGAGGTGAAAATGTAAAAGATGGTAGCTTCAAGTAACACAATTTATTTATTTTTTATTACTCTCCTCTTGCATCTGTATGATGTTTGCAATCATTGACTGGTTCTCATTGCTGTTTCTAAAATAATCTTTGTGCCAGGGAGATATGCAACAAAAAAAACTTAACCCAAAGTGGCAGATCACTGGCTCTTATTTTTATAAAGACACATTTGCTGTTCTCTCACAATGTATATGTATGTATGGCAGATAGCTGGAACACAAGACCAACAGCTGAACCTTCAAAATAAAAAAAACACAGTATTGGAGTAACTGCAAAAAAAACCAAACATTAGAACCACTCATAATGCTTAAAAACGGTATAGCTACACCAGATATGTGTCTGTGGGCATCCAAAGTGAAAATAAAGTGTTACGAGAGTGTGACCTATCATGCCAACTTTTATCAAAATGTGAATTGTTTGGGTTAAACAGTACCCGTAAGTTTGGTCAATTTTAACTGGTAATGTTCTCCTGAGTGACACATCTGTGGGGGGGGGGCTTTGTAGCAATGAGGCTTATAATTTGTCCAGTGGTCTATGTTATTGCTTGCTTAAGAGTCTCCAAGGTATGGTAATAATTGTTTCACCGTTTGGTTTGTGCCCTGTTAGGTATTGGTTTTGGGACTGATAATCTGTTCTTCTGTCACAGGAAAACTGTAAAATAGAAATATTAGAATTTTGTGCGTGTGTGCCATATATATAATATATATATATAATATATATAGATATATATAATATATATATATATATATATTATATATATATATATATATATAATAAATTTTGAATTTGTAATTCAATCGGAAAGCAATATATTCAGCGAACTCCTACCCTGAAGTTACAACACAAACAAGTTGGTAATTTTATGTTCTACTTTTAAAATTAGCTCATTTCAATTTGGAAGTGCCAGGCTCTGGATGCAAAACTTAGCTGGCCCAGGTCCCTGAAGGTTTAGGGTAACGCGCTGTGTTTTGTTTGCCCGCAAGTAGTGTTTGAATCAATTAGGAGACTGATTCGGTCATGTGGTTATGTTTGTGTATTTTGGGGGCCAAGTTAAAACAGCTAGCAGCATGACGGGAGCATTTTTCATAATAAAAAAAGTGCTGTAAGTTGAACTGCACCCTGTCTCTTGCTATCACTTTCCTGATGCCTTTCAAGATCAATCCATCATCTAAAATCATTTATTTACTAAAATTAGCTCACTATCTCAAAATAGTGTAAAGTAAGAAACCAAAGCCCTGTATCTCTTATATTCGGTTTGTCTTTCTGGTCCTGTGGTTTCGTTGGAAAATCTGTTTGTATTTTAGTAACTCACTCGGTGTGCGACAGAGGCTAGTATTTAGTCTTTCCAACATTATTCCCACCCAGAGGTACAGGCATGGGAAACTTTGAGTGTAGCCACTTTATTTGGAAGCAAACTACCATAGGCACATCATGAGGCAATGATATATGAAACACATGACTAGAGCATTAAGCTTTAAATTAGTTGGCTGTACAATGGTAGAAGCAGTGATTTTTATTAAAGTTTGATATAGAAATCACTGCACATCGGTATGCCAGACTACAACTGCTACAGTGCCAGGGAATCCAGGACCACCTTGTGAAAACAACAGAACATCTGAAATCTATAAGCATAATAACTCAAGTCCTAAATTCTGGCATTGAGAAGACGGGATCAACCTAAACCAACATCCAGCTTGACGAATATAGCAATTAGTAATAGTACTAGTACAGGGTTCTTAGTTTTTAGGGTTTTTTTTTTTTTTTAATTTTATTTAGATATATAATATATAAAAATTTCTCTCGTGGACTTTACCTTGCTTTATCAAAATGCTTCAGATATTTTCTAAAATGGCATAAAATAAAACCAAAAAATGTCATATGAGTTTTGTAATTTATCATTTGTTTATGAAACACTCTCTCCTGGTGTTAACAGGGTAGGGATCCCCAAATGTTTGCAAATGATTTCAAATTGGACGCAGGTTATAGAACTATAGCCTGGTTGAGTACAAAGAATGAGCGTAACAAAAATGTAGTGACC
The DNA here is from genome assembly GCF_017654505.1 of Polyodon spathula. Lineage (NCBI taxonomy): Eukaryota > Metazoa > Chordata > Actinopteri > Acipenseriformes > Polyodontidae > Polyodon > Polyodon spathula. Next base: position 43,509,989 of record NC_054538.1, read on the forward strand.
AAAATCAAATCCGACATACTGTAAACAGCTGTGTCTCGTCCAAGGTTTCTTTTAATTTGGTCCACGGTAGTCTGGAAAGGCTTTCTGCAACTCCCGGAAGACTCAATGGCAATCGGATAAGGGATCAGCTGGTTGCACAGGCACTCACTGTCATACCCTTTGTGACTTCTACTTTTGTTGCTGAATAGTTGTGAAAACGTACACAGCTTACTATATGTAGATCTAATGGATTACTTCATGTGACTACATAAAATGAATACGGTTCATGAATTAACAATTTAATAATTGATACAGCATTATTAAACTTGGTAAAATAGTGGTTCCTACAAAAGCAGAAGTGAATACCTGTCACCATCACAAGCTAAAGAATATGCCATGCCTACCTTTCACATTTTTCTAATTTCCTCCAGAATTGAAAAGTAGGATTTCTGAATTGCAGTTTACGTGTAAAGCCACTAGGGGGTGCTGCTGCCCTGTGTATTGTAGAACTACAGGTTTGTTGAATCCCCACAACAGTGGCATTCAGCCTTGTTTAAACAGAATGTCTTTGGGAACAATTTAATGAGCAGGGAGAATGTGGCTGACTTTATTCTCTGTTGCCGGATGCCTGTAGTTATAAACACAAAATATAGGAAATGTTATTCATGATTGCTTCCTCCATAACTAGTCGGTCACAGCCGAGTTTGACTCCTTGTGCCCAAGATGTGTGCACTGCATCCCTCGGTCAGCTTTGATAACAAAGCTATCAGCCAAACCAAAGGCTTTTGCTGTGATGAACAAGTAGAAATACTAAACTGACTTCCAGAATGTTTTAATTAAATCCATATTTTGTACAGAACCAAAGGTTGTTTTAATGAACAGCACCCTTAAAGGTTATTAATGCTGACATCATGGCCTTCATTATTTAAAATGTTTCGTTTTAGATGCCTTGATTTTTTTGTTATCATCTTTGCATCAGTTACTTTAACCTCCTTGTGCACCTTCTTTCAGGTGAGATGTTGCTGATGCATAGTTCACACACCGTAGTCTCTGTAAGTCGCCTTGGATAAAGGCGTCTAAGTAAATAAACAAATAATAATAACTGACTTCAGGGTATCTAGTGATCTCCCAGTTTTGTTCTTTTGAGTCTTCTAACTGTCCTGTGCACAAGGGTTTGTTTTACTCCCTACCTGACTGCCATGTGTGTGTTTGTTTTTAGGTTGAAGTAAAATCAGAAGACAAGCCTTCCTGGAACATTTTACGTGAGGATTTCATGATGGGAGCTACCATGAAAGACTGGGATAAAGAAAGTGATGAAGGGCAAGTAGGAGAGGCTCATGGGGAAGAAGACAACAGCGGTTCTGACTGAGTTTTGTGCATCCTGATAAATCAAAATCATTTGTCTTGTATATATGAAAAAGCTTATCATTCTATGAATGTGTACACTTTAACAGGCTTAATTGTGCAGAGGTCATCAAATTTGAGCGTTCGAGTTCAAATTTGCTTCACATTGTGTTACCAAATGTTTTTGAAAGAAAAAGTCACACATTTATTGTGTTAATACAAGTTTTGTAATGACATTTGTGTACAGTTTGTGGGTGTAACTTGCTGTTTTAGTATAGTAAGGAACGTTGCCATTGATTTGTGGTAGTTTTTTTTTTTTTTTACAGGAATTACAATGTTTGACTTTTTTTTTTATAAAAATAAATTAGCAGTAAAATAAATGTTCGCTGTTTCTGGAGAAGAGAATTAACAGGGTATTCTACAGGCATGGTCTGAAAAGTTTTCACTATTTTCTTAATAAGGTACTTGAATATGTTCATTCAGAAATAGTTCATCTTGTGTAGATAGTTATATACATAAAGCTCAACTTGAAATCACAGCTGGTTTACAAATTAATAATTCGATTATTCATAATTTCTCTTGTAAATTATACATCTAATATATAAAATATATCCTAAGGTGGCAGCTGAAGTGCTCAAGTAAGTGACCTCTTCCTTCTAAGTAAATATTGCCTTAGAGTGCTGTTTTGTTTGGAGTGACCTGCAGGTTTTCTTAAGTCCACAGTTGCAAGAAAGAATGCCTGCAGTTTTTTTAGAGCGGCTCTTGCGTTGAACCACATTTTGCTATGTGGAAAAATTTGCCAAATACCTTATTTGAAAAAGGCTCAAATTGTAAAGCGTGTTTATCTCTGCTAGCTTCTCTCTATCACAAAAATTAACTATTTCTCAAGTGATAAACACATCCTGTCATGAAAGAATGTTAGATCATCAGTGTTAACATTCTTATATACTGTCCACAGCTCTGCTGTCCCATCAATAAATAGTTCCTTAAGGATTCTAATGCATTTAGTCAGTAAAATATTTTCAGATGCTTAATACTGTTTTAAATGTAATGTAATATACTTAGACTTGTCAATTGAACTTGTTTCCTTCATGTATTACCAATAGTCAATTTACGGAATATAAATGGAACTTTGTTGTCACACAGCGCTAATGTTTGTTTTATGAAACTAAAAATGTAATTCCTGTATAAACTAGTTTTGTCACTCTTCCTTATGAACTGCTATAAAGTAATTGTTGCAAGTTCTTTAAAAGTTCAAATAATGTCATCTCATTGATGTTAAGGTACAGGTAATAGTATATAGCTTACATTTTTTCAGTCTGTCAATGTTAATATTGATTTACTTAAAACATATGCTTATAATAGTAAAATGGTGATGAGTGTTTCAGAGTTGGAGGTTTTGAGTCTGTCACAGGTGATGAATGGTAGTTAAACTGTTGGCAACGAATGAGACATTTTTGAATTTCTGGTGAGTGCACACGCATTTCATGCTGTCAGTCAGTGTGGGCACCTTTAAGAGACTGCTGTGGTAAAATAAATAAAACGTTTGTCCAACTCCTTTACACATCACTCTGATACATTGTGAATGATATGGCTGTTCCACAGATTGGCTTGAAAGTTTAAATAGCAAATACCATCCAGAAATGAGGCTTGAGTTTGAAGGTTATTTATGACACTAATGATGTGTGTGTCCGTTCTCTTGCTATGTTAGTACTAAAATGTATTAACTATGTTCACAAAACTTATTCCTAAGCTTTTTAAAGGCTTAAGAATAGATTTATTAATTAGTAATACCAAGCCCAGAGGGCATTTAACAGTCGCAGGACCATTTTTAGTCCCTCTGCAATGTGCTTAGATAGAATTTGTGATAGCACAGTACAACAGCTGTTGTCTTAAATTATCTGGGATGAAAGTTTTCAGCTACTTGGTCATTTCATACTTCAGTTAATTTGATCTTGATGATTTAGTTTTTTTTTGTTTTTTTTTCTGTAAGTTAGGCTTTCTCTTGCCCTAGAAATGTGTGAACAGAACATCAAACTGTTAATGTTACAAAAACTCATGACATTTAATTCTTCTAATGAATCTTTTTTAAAAAAATAAATAAATAAATGGTGCAAAATTACATTTGTGTTAAGTCTTTGATTAGATCCATTGTACTTCCAGATGTGTGTCGTATTTGGAACCTGTGTGTGCCAAATTCTCAGTACAATCAGCTTGTTGTAAACCACTACTTTCATCCCTGATTTATTATGCATATATTGGTATTGTTTTTAAAGTTCAGTCTCATATCTTTAATGACTATGTTTCTGGCAAGAACCATAGCTACTGTATTTTTATTTATTTATTTATTTATTCATAAGTTTACTTATATGCATTTCCCTTTTACATCTAGGTAGATAGATAGAAGCATGGATGGATGTGTCGGCTTGCGGTTAATTGGTTAAATCCTAAAATCATCTCGTGTTCGGCTTGGGGTTGTCTTGCGAATGACCCCATCATGACGCAGAGAATTCACTTTACCCGAAACTGATCTGCAGAAGTTCGGCTTTTGCTAAATAAATCGGAAGTCTTGATCATTTTATTTAAAAGCATAGGTCTGCAATGTATTTATTAGGCTACCGCTTTAACGGTGTTCACTTTATTTTTTTCAAATAGTTTGATATATTTGTGTCTACCATGGAGAATAATAGACTTGCAATATATTTATTACCCAACCCCCGCCCCACCCCACCCCCCGAGAATAATTCAAACTAGTCTTGCTTACATGAAGGGATGAAAACTATCGGGAACTTTAATTGGAATACCATTCATTACACAGTCGCAGTAACATTCCTATTTTTGTTTTTCAAAATATTATGAACTATAACTTATACTGTTACCATCTGAAAAGTTGTGGGCTGAAGTTCACTCGTGGGTAAAGTATTATTTACAGCTTTCTATCCAAGTCCTTTAGTTAAGTGTTTCCAGTAGTGAAGAAGTTCCCAGAGAAGGGATTGCTTAACTGTTTAATGATGACATGTTTCAGAACACGTTATTTATAGTCCTTGACATAAGTGCTGTTGTTGAAAACAGATGTTATTTATTTTGTATTTAATTTACTCCTTTTGTGCTCTTAAAAGCTGCATTCTATGGTATATCGAACCATAATTGGCTCCAGTAAGTTTTTACATCATAAAAGGGAGAAAAAAAAGACAGTTGCGCAGTGTATTTTTTATTTATTTTGTATGTTTATGTATGTATGTATTTATTTATTTAGCAGGGTATGCGCTTTCTCGTTACACGAATGTTGGTATATCCAACCCCAGATATGCATATTTAACTCTTGTTTGACTCATTATGCTGTGTTGATACTTCATCATCTCACACACCCACCAGAGCCAGGCTACAAGTAGAGATATACATAAACAACTGAATGTACTGTATCTGTTCCTGTTAGGAATATACCTAGCCAAAACAGTATAGTTCTAGGTATGTAATAAACTATTGGCATAATTACTGGCCATGTACTTATAACTATCACCCAATATTTTTTTCAGACTGTGGGGTAATAAGGATTGCATATAGTAAATTTAAAAAAAGAACAAACTAGTTGTTTGTCAGTAGTATACATTGCACTGTTTAGTACATATGTCCATATGTTCTATCATCAATTTACTGGTAGGAACTCGAATGTTCAAACAAGAGAAACACAACTTTGTATGAAATGGGAATACGTTTCAGGCACTAGGACCCGGTTACAGCTCCCTTTGTAGCCTTAGTTTTCCCTGGCACCCTGTAATATTAATAAACAATCCGGTAACAAACTGAGGAATCCTCAATCTGAATGTGGAACGCAACGTCACTTGGTTGGAGGCAAGCACGTGGTAAAGGGAGTCCTTATAAATCTCACTCCCCTGCCCTTGCTAGACCGTGATGTTATCTGCTAGCAAAGTTTCTTTTGGTCTAGAAATAATCTCAGAGAGGAACAGGGGGGACAGATGAGAGTAATAAAGGTCTGAAGTTGAGCTGAAGAAAAGGGTCAGGTTTATACATTTTAAACAATTCTGAAGAAAACTAACGGACCAAAGAGGCAATACGTTGTCTGCATGTATAGCAAATGGGGACAGTCTGACTGCAAAGTTTGAAAGACGGAATTGTGAGAGGTGGAGGACAGAGACTGAAACTTTCTTTTTTTTTCACAAAACTTGATGCAGTGGAGGTGTGTGCAGCCTGCAAGGTACCCGTCGGATCTGCCGCAGTGGAGTACGTTTACATTTGCTGTTGAAAACAGTACAGCACCTACTTGCAATATTCCTTTTTATTAGTATTTATTTTGGCATTAATTTTTTTGAGCGCTGACAGCAAATTTGTCAAACTATTTGGACTACGGTTTTAGGAAGCTATTTTGTAAATGCGTTAATTCAATGGAATATAAATAAACAACGGTGTTTTAAACTGATGGAAAATATAGAACATTGATCTCTTTATAACCCATGTATGTATATTTATGTAGCGGGTGACATACTTTTTATATATATATATTGTCATACCATTACTGATATACAGGCGCTTCGGTCACCGTTTGAAAGCACAAGGGTTAAACGTTAGTTTTAAAGATGAACTACTATATTTTGAGCATTTTTCTAACGCTGGATTTAGCCACGGTGGCTATCAGCCTGTCTACCTGCAGTACCCTGGATATGGACCAGTTCATGAAGAAGCGGATCGAGGCAATAAGGGGGCAGATCCTGAGCAAATTGAAGCTCTCTAGCCCACCTGAACACTACCCTGATCCCGAGGAAGTGTCACAGGAGGTTGTCGCCATCTATAACAGCACCAGGGACCTGTTGCTGGAGAAAGCCAACGAGAGGGCTGCGACTTGCGAAAGGGAAAGGAGCGAGGAAGAGTATTATGCTAAGGAGGTTTACAAGATAGACATGTTTCCCCTTTATTCATCTGGAAGTAAGTTGAGAGTGACGCATATATTGCCAGCGCTGGAACCACAAACCGATTATGGTCGTATAAACTGTTTGGTTCTTCTTGTTGTTGTGTATTTTGTTTCGTTTCTTTTTCTGTCTTGCAAATTAATTATTTTACGGTGTATATTAATAGTCAAGGATAAGATATAAACAATACCTAGACAAATTAAATTGTCGTTAGGAATTTCGAATGCCTAAAATTATGTCGCAGTAGAAAAAAAGTAATTAAAGTATTTTCCATGCAACATTCCAAATAGCGTTTGCAGTAGATTAGTGACTTTTTTTTTTTTTCTTTTCTGTTAGACCAGCCCGCAGCAATGTTGGTAAACAGACATGTAACACAGTCCTAGGTGAACATGGAAGCCCACAACAGAGCAATGAAGGGTTTTACTCGTTTTGGATTTAGGGTTTGCCTACAAATGTGGTTTGTGCTTTTTTACTGCATTTTTAGTAGTTACATTGACAAATCGGGTACGTGAGAAAGAAATTAACTGCCTATAATGTTTTGGGATATACAGTATTTAAGTCAATAAGGACTTCATCCAACTTATTGACCATATTGTACGTAAATAATATAATACAGTACTTGTACACACATACTGTTGAACTGTTAATTACCGTTATCGTTTTTCCCCCTAAAACTTTTTTTAAAAGACTCTAGATACTGTATCTAGACGAAACTAATGTGATCATTATAAATTCTGTAACTGTACACTTAAGTGTCTTATTACACATGTTATTTTTAGGGCAAGCAGTTGTGACTGGTGCCGCTGGCTCTTACAGTATGCAGCTGGGACTGCCCCGCACTGTATGGTTGTGTTTTACAGGAGCATTATTATTATTTTGGTTTTTTTGATAGGAACGATTGAAGTGTTAATGTACAACAGTACACACACACACACAAAAAAAAGCATATACTTTTTTCAGATAAGTGGCAGGTTTGAAACAAACCTGGCAGAATACCCGTAAATCAATAGGCCATACATATGAAGGCAGGTAGTCAAATATTTTCTTAAGCCAGTACCAATACCAATTCCATCCCTTGCAGGTGTTTTGACTTAGATGATATTAACAGTGTGTCTGATGGTCTTTTCACTCAGTGTTGTATTGCAGTCAGGTTCTGACACCTTTGGCTTTGCCACAAAGTCATTTTCCAAAATATTTAAATAGATTCTAAAACAGTGGTGAAGGAAACTGTTCTAGAGGTGCAGATTTCTGAACATTTAGTAACAGAAGGGCAAAACAGGGCCATGCTTTCTGTGGTGGTTGTAATTGACTGCTACATCAATATTTAACTAGATGTTTGTGTATCTTCAGTGACCTAAGGTGTCTTATTTATTTACATTAGCCAGGCTGTAGTCAGACAATTCATAGTTGAAAAGGGGGGCTTGTTACCAGGAGGTTCCTGGTTCAGTCCCAGCTAAGCCATTGGCTTATTGTGTGTGACCCTGAGCAAGTGCTTTGTCCTTTGGAGATGTAAGACCGAGGTCCTATTGTAAGTGACTCTGCAGCAGCAGTTGTGATGCATAGTTCACTAGTCTCTAAGTCGCTTTGGTTAAAGGTGCCTGCTCAATGACTAATAATAAAAAGGAGGCAAATAAGTGAAAAATGAGGCAAAGAGCATATTTCCAAAGCATATGCTCTCAAATTAGCATGTACTGCTCTTTGGGGGGAATAAAAACATAAATAGACAGCAGTAAATGTTTAGAAACTCTAATGGAGTAATAATAAGTGAATAGTTTGTAGCAAGCCAGCAAAGGTTCTGTCTCGTTGCAGGTTTCACAAAAAGTGTAATATTTATGGTGTTTATTAATTAATTGCACAGATTGAAATTAAAGAATGTAGACATGTCATGTTTTTTATTCTTTATTGGTTTCAAGTACTTAGCTGTTCAAATATAATGTCTTCTGTCCATCCACACAAACATGCATTTTTAATGCCTTACAAATAGAATGATATGGAGTTATTTAATAAAATAATTCTTAATTTGCTTTTCTGATTGCAAAAGGGAGTATGCAGATACAAATAAATAAGATATATTTTTGTTAAAGATTATCCTTGGCTTCGTTTGCTATATACATACTGTAAATATGAATAGAACTGACTGAGAGCCAGACTCCAGGGATACATTTCAGTCAAGAACGTATTTATGGGATATAAATAATACTGTGTCAACATTTATAAAAAGGATCTGATTATATTTGAATTTATTCGTATTAATATTTCCTTATGCCTCTAGCTAAAAAAACTTAAAAGAAAAGGAACACTTTTTCAATTTGGTGTGACCTTTATTGTATTCAGTAGTGCTGGATTTAGTTATGTGTGCTAACCAATAGTGCCATATATACACTAGGCTAAATAGTTTGTGGCACAGTTGTGTCAAAAAAGCATATATTTGAATTTTATCAGCTTCGGATCCAGAAGTCACAAAGACCAAATAAAGATTTAAAAAAGAAAAACTGGTTGTGTGGAAGCTTCAATAGGATGAAACAGTACAGGCAGTCTGTTTTCCACACACTGTCAGCAAGACCACCTGGCATGTGGAGAGAATAGGTTATCCCTTACTTGACCCTTGTTATACACATGGCTTTCCTGACATGTATTCAGTGTTATATAAAAACTGAATAGTAAGGGTGGGTAAGACAGCACACCTGAAACACCTTGAGCAAAGGCTGATCTTAAGGGCTGCTACCGTACTGCAAAAATAACTGATGTTATTAGGTGCCAATAACTTATAATAACCTATTCATCCAAAACTATTTTAATACATTGCTGAAGTCCATTTTACACATTTCTCAAAGTTTGGGTGTTTACTTTTTATTCAGTATGCTAGACTTTCTCATTATAAGACTAACACGTGCTTTTGGATTTGGACACAATTATTTTTAAGCTATACTATACTACTGTAACATGTTATACTTCTTTTAGTCTTAGTTGACATTTTCTACCTTACTTCTGGGCGGCCAAATTACTTTTCATAAAAGCTGTTTTGACCACACTGCTGTTCTGTCCAAAGGGAGCATTGTGTTGGCAGGACTGTTTGCTCCACCTTCTCCATGGTATTCACACAACACAATGCACTGTAACTGGGCGACTCCTGCAAAGCAAGCCAAACTCAGCTGCTTCCCAGCATGTACCAAAGCAACAGTAAGCTGCAACAGATAACAGTAGCCAGTCAGCAGCGCTTTTCTTTTATGCATATTGCTTAAATGGATACAAAAGAGGAAATGCAACATTTTTTGACTCATTTCTAACATGAGCATGACTCTGAAACGGTATTTTTTTCTTTCTTTGGGTGGCCTACTTTTCAAGGTGATTTTGAATGGAAGTATATTAGCCTGTCTGTCACTACAGAGATGAGAAATAATTTATTGTTTTAAACTCAAATTGTATAATGTCACTGTTCAAACATTTTCTTTTACTGCCTTTCATTCTCAGTTGTTTAAGTAAAAGAGGCAGCACCATCTAGTGCACAGACAGCATTTTTATTGCTGGCAACATACAGCTGCAGATTAGATGGCTCTGGATCTTCGTCAGGTCCCCATGCACAGAAATATGTAAACTGAATGGACAATGAGGACTCCAAAAAAGCACCTATTCAAGACTAAAATGAATGAGAAAACTAGTTTGAAGCAAGTTATAAAATACAAAAACATAAACTGAAGCCATCTGTTTATTTAATGACAGGAAAACCCTTGGAAATGTAAACCTTAAAATAAATAGATGTTTTTTTTTTAACATTCAAGGCTGATGTTTTGTACTTTCCAGTCTACCATGTAAACTGTTGAATTAAAGAAAATCTTAGAATTGTCAATAGGGATTCCTGCTTGGCAGTTTAAATAGCCATGAGGGCCACAGGGTTAAAGGAAGTTTGTTTGGACTTGGTTTTATGGCACTTCCTAAACACAAGTGCAACCTCAGCAATCTTGTTATTCAATCATGAGTCACCTGCTGTGAAAAAAAAATCCTTTCGCTACTTGGTTACTGCAGTTAATTTGAAGTTAGTCGTATTTATCGGTCTGTAGTTAACTAAGGAACTTTACTGTAGAAATGTCCTTTACTGTTCATTAAATTGTGTTTAAACTGATAGTGAATTTACAATTCTCTGTTCCGAGCAAAGAATGTTTTATTAGAACAATCCTTGAGGTGGAGCTACAATATACTATAACACTGATAAAGACATTAGCCAAAATGTTTTATATTTTATTACTTTAAAGTAAATATAGAAATTAAGCCAAAAAGAGTCAAAGCATACTCCTTGAAAACTGATGTTATAACCATGTGTACTGCAGCTAAATTAGGACATCTTATTTACTAAGGAGAGCTGCAAGAGGTGTCAGTTATAATTAGATTATGTAATCCACTGATTGTAGTATAGTACAAGCAATTAGGAATGTTCTTATAATTTCAAATTTTCACTCAAAACAAGTCCTCAAATAATTAATTAAGTAAAATAAAATAAAAACCTTACAAAAAAGCGTATTTAAATTAATTGACCATGCAACATGCAAACCTGGCTTTTTGAGTTCTTATATTTGCACAGGTTATGCCTATCAGTTTTGAACAATACTGCATATCTTTCTATGGCAAAATTACACAATAGGCAGATCATTCCTTATATCATTGTTCTGTCGGCCTCGCTTTTCAAGCAAAGCTCCTCAGAACTTCTAGCAGGTTTACAAGCGGATAACAAGATGTGTGGAATAAAAGGGCTTTCAATCTCTAAAACCAACAGGATGGTCCACGTGAAAGTTAATGCTTCAACATATATGCATGGGGAAGCCATTCTGTAATTGTTGTTTGTCCACTGAATGAAGCAGTGAATCTGTCATTGTTTCCACTTTACTCTCCACATTCCGGCCTTGCTCTTAAACTCACTCCCGTTTTGTTTTCTCATTAACGGCAGTTCAACAGAGAACAGGCCATGTGTGTGGAAAAAAGAATCAGATTAGTTTGTATCATCCGTTGTGAAA
>NC_054538.1:43526242-43606242 GCF_017654505.1 Polyodon spathula
TAAGTATCACTCACCTTATTTAACCCCTTCCCCAATAGAATGTGCTCTCGCAAAACATTGCATCTGTTTACAGATATTTTTCTGCCAAGAGCTGTCAACAGCCATTTCTGTGGGATGTTAGCAGTCCCTATTGCATGCTGATTCATTGATGGAAAATAGCCATTTCTGTTGCTGCAGTACCTGATTGTCAGAAGATCATAACAAAACCATAACAGGGAAAGGCCATATCCTATAAAACATTACTTTTGGGAACTAGCCTCTACATAAACATGTAACTCAGCATTGTCAGTTTTGAAAAGGCTTTCGTATTTGGCATCCAGACAACAAATTGTCCATAGCATGGAACATCTATTTTGAACTTTTAGGAGGAAGCCAGTCTAATCCCTGTTTCCTACAAGCTGCAAAAAAGTCTACAGTAATTCAGCATTACCATTAGGATTGAACTTGACAGTACAGCAACACTACTATGAGAGCCACTAGAGAGAAAGGGAGAATAATGCATGGGGTAGTACTGTTTTGTAAAAAAAAAAAAAAAAAAAAAAAAAGCGACTTGTCATTGCAAGAGTGTCTTGAGGGACACCGATTGGTTTATTAAATATTTCCAGAACCTCTGTTATAGCATTGAATTGTTTTGTATTCCGATTTCCATGAGTGCAAACAGCAAAATGCGCCACTGTTTCTCTACACAAATTTGGAAATTGTTTGAGCTCTTGAAAAAAACCTGAATCAGACACAAGTCGCCGAGCAATTTGGTGTTTCCTGTTCTGGTGAATTGCTTCACCATTCTGTTAAATAATGTGCATGTCTTGTATAGTGCTGCTGCATTTTGTAACGCGTGTAGGGATCCTGTGTTACTTTAGTTTGATAGTTTATTAACGTTAAGTTAACCCTAAGTAACTCCCATTATTTTTGCCTCTGCCATTGTGATAGATCGAAACACACCCACCAGATAATTTCATAGAACATAGCGATTAAGCTTTTTGATCGTATTTTTTGCTTTAGTTTTATTAACGTTATTTTGTCTGTTACGTTATTAACGTACACTTGCCTATTGTTTTACTTTTACTTATTCAGTTCATTTTTATATGATGATGCATGTGAGTCAACAAGTAACACATATGTATGTATGTATTTATTTATTTATTTATTCATATTGTGTCTGGTGTCTTAGAGAACACTTCAGCTATAAGAACACTTTGCTTGCTTCCTGAGGGGTGTTCTCTTAGCCAGAGACTACTGTATCAGTAATGCAGTGGAAGGTCAAAACAGGAAGAGTGTTATGTGCATACAACCATGCTTCTTGATTCTTAATTGTGCTTTCCCATGACCGTTTTACAAAAAAATGAAAAATAACACCCTTATTGACTTAATTTTATACATAAAAAATAAATTGTCAGTGCTTAAACTGTACTGAGCTTTAGAAAAACCAAAGCATCTTTTTCCAAATACTTTGGCATTATAACCACAATCTAAAATTATAATATCTTTGAATAACAGGTTTAGGTGGCTATTTCTTTACAGCTTCATGAGTGTTTCTGTGGAACAGGTGTTAGAGGCTACTTAGTTTGTATTCTCCCCTGAACAGTAAAATGACATACAATATGCGACTGTGGTGGGACCACAGCAAGTGTTGTTAGACTATACATTCTAACCATTATTATTCATGTCTGGCCTTTTAGATACTGTTACAACAATGTGTTTCCTTTTAAAATTATTTGAACAATTACAAAACAGAACATCCTCAACAGAAAGAATATTTTTACAAAGGCACATTTACATAGAAAATGTGCCTTTACTATGCTTCTCATGTAATTGTTCAGTTCATTATGATTTTCTATATTTGGCTATACTTGACAACACTTCCCAGGGTTTTAACATGGTGTGTCCTGAATGGCTAGGTTGTGGAACACATCAAGATTGTATGACCAGAACCTTAAAGTTGTTATACTTAATTATGTGTGTGGATACTACAGATGCCTAAAGCAGTATTTTTTGTTTCCTTTCTACGAACTTCAGTGTTGTTATTGTAGACATAGAACTCAAGGGTTAATCAGGCTGCAGCTGTATATCCAAATCCCTTCTGGGATATCTTTGTGAAATGCAGTTGGTGAGACATGTTCCAGGAGCCAAGAGCTAGCTAGAAGATAAATGCTGTTCCAATCCTACTTTAGATAAGATACTGAAAACGCTCCCTTTTTGCTAAATTAGCAGGGGTTAGCATACAAGGTCAACCATGATACATTTGGGTAGGCCGTATTGCCATATAAATTTACTAGGCTGTCAAAGGTTCGTGAAGAATCTGGGAAGATTTTGACCTTTTATTGAAGGAAAACATTGCCTAGTCTTTCAAAGTAGGCTTTACATACACAGTATGATATATGCTAGAAAATAAATTAGAACATAATAGATTACCAAAATTTACTGCCAGAAATCCTATAGTCCCTTACGGGATACCCTTAGTAACTAATCTAGCAAAATGGGTTTTGAAATGAATCCAATGCATCTGTTTTTTTGAAGTGTTGCATAGACATTGCACAATGCTGTGCAATGCACAGAAAACAAATGTCAGTATATTCTTAGATCAGTTAACTGTACTGTCCTGTCAGTGACTGCTGATCAGTTACTACACAGAAATACAGTAGGGTATAGTATTTTGAGGAAACACGTTAAAATACAAACGTATGGGCAAAGTGCTTTGCATTTGTGCTGGGTTGTGCTGTCCCCTTCATGTTGTCATTTTAAAGGGAGTTGAGCTGGGCACTGGTGGAATTCTGTAAGCGCTCACCAATGAATAAGAAGTGGGAATCAGAAGCTGCTAATAACTCAGGAGCATCTGACATTCCCTTTAAGAAAAAGCCATAACGATTGTCTTGTGTGACAGGGTGAAAGTGTTTAGAAGGTGTTAAGTTTGTGGGTGGGTGCAGGGGGCACTAAGGGCATTAAGGATGTGTTAAGGCTGGGACACACAGACAGGGTACGATACCATTGGTTATCAGGCAGCATGTTACCGACAATATCACTGACAATGTTTTTGAATGGTGCTGCACAGACCAGAGTGGTAATACCACAGTATCGTAGTGTCCCTGAGTGGTGCCGCTCAAATCAAATCCAGTGAGATTTTTTCCAGCTGCCGCATGGTACCGTCGGTGAATTAACCAATCACAGCCAAGCCGCGACATCACGTGCTTGACAGAAATAATCGTGAATGAAACTGTTGTCTACGGAGGTGTCCAAGCACCCTGAAATGTTTGATCCTTCCCATATCTCCTACAAGAATGCTGAGATGAAGGCAAACACGTTGGAGACCACAGGAGCAACAATGCCCAGCTGTGCCATGAGAGGGAGTTTAATCAGTCATTTACACTCATATGGAGCTACTTCTAGCACTTTTTTTGACATAGCATGCTGGAGTGTAAGTTAGGTCATACATTAGTACACTGAACAAAAATATAAACGCAACATGCAACAATTTCAAAGATTTTACTGAGTTACAGTTCATATAAGGAAATCAGTCAATTGAAATAAATTCATTAGGCCCTAAGCTATGGATTTCACATGACTGGGAACAGATATCTTAAAAAAAAAAAAAAAAAAAAAAAAAAAGGTAGTATCAGGTGTGACCACCATTTGCCTCATGCAGTGCGACACATCTCCTTTGCATAGAGTTGATCAGGCTGTTGATTGTGGCCTGAGGAATGTTGTCCCACTCCTCTTCAATGGCTGTGTGAAGTTGCTGGAAATTGGTGGCAACTGGAACACGCTGTCATACACGTCGATCCAGAGCATCCCAAACATGCTTAGTGGGTGACATGTCTGGTGAGTATGCAGGCCATAGAAGAACTGAGACATTTTCAGCTTCCAGGAATTGTGTACAGATCCTTGCGACATGGGGCTGTGCATTATCATAATGAAGCATGAGGTGATGGCAGCAGATGAATGGCACAACAATGGGCTTCAAGATCTCATCACGATATCTCTGTGCATTCAAATAGCCATCGATAAAATGCAATTTTGTTTGTTGTTCGTCGCTTATGCCTGCCCATACCATAACCCCACCGCCACCATGGGGCAGTTCACAACATTGACATCAGCAAATCGCTCTCCCACACGACGCCATACCGCTGTCTGCCATCTGCCCGGTACAGTTGAAACTGGGATTCACACTTCTCCAGTGTGCCAGTGGCCAATCAAGGTGAGCATTTGCCCACTGAATTCTGTTACGACACCGAACTGCAGTCAGGTCAAGATCCTGGTGAGGATGACGAGCATGCAGATGAGCTTCCCCGAGACGGTTTCTGACAGTTTGTGCAGAAATTCTTCTGTTGTGCAAACCCACAGTTTCATCAGCTGTCCGGGTGGCTGGTCTCAGATGATCCCACAGGGGTAGAAACCAGATGTGGAGGCCCTGGACTTGCATGGTTACACGTGGTCTGCAGTTGTGAGGCCGGTAGGATGTACTGCCAATTTCTCTAAAACGACGTTGGAGGCATCTTATGGTAGAGAAATGAACATTCAGTTCTCTGGCAACAGCTCTGGTGAACATTCCTGCAGTCAGCATGCCAATTGCACGCTCCTTCAAAACTTGAGACATCTGTGGCATTGTGTTGTGTGACAAAACTGCACATTTTAGAGTGGCCTTTTATTGTCCCCAGCACAAGGTGCACCTGTGTAATGATCATGCTGTTTAATCAGCTTCTTGATATGCCACACCTGTCAGGTGGATGCATTATCTTGGCAAAGGAGAAATGCTCACTAACAGGGATGTAAACAAATTTGTGTACAAAATTTGAGAAAAATAAGCTTTTTGTGCATATGGAAAATTTCTGGGATCTTTTATTTCAGCTCATGAAACATGGAAGACCAACACTTTACATGTTGCGTTTATATTTTTGTTCAGTGTAATTTTATGTACTGCGTACATATGTATTAATTCAATTATGTGCTAAAACAGTATATCATTCGGAAGAGTGGAGTCTTTAGATTTCAAAAACGTGGCTATTATTTGATTACAGTAGTTTTACAAAACGGCAGTAACATCTAACCAGAGTCCCCTCATTTGCCAACTGCACGTCATACATTGTTGTCTGTGTGACAGATGGGGGTGCAATGAATCCGTAACTTTATGTACTTCATACATCATTATAAATGCAGTTATCTGTTAACTCAATACATAATTTGTCTTTAGATTTAAATAATACAAAGCCCATACTTCACACCTGTGTAAAATAATGTATTCCAAATTATCTATTTTTTTAAGAGAACATTTACTTCTTGTGTGGCATTTGAAACATACACAAATTCTGAAAGATCCCACACAGCAAACCATTATGCACGTATTCAAGCGTTAAACCTTTAACATTTTATATATATATATATATATATATATATATATATATATATATATATATATATATATATATCGGGACACACAATATGAGCGTTATAACCGAAGAGCACATATACATATGCACATATAGTGGGGGAAAAAAAAAAATCTAACTTTCTGTGTATTAACCATGCATAAAGCACCATGTAATCAAAGCTATATGTTTTACACCGGTACTATATTTACTGTAGAAATATTGCACGAATCACTAAAATAGGGAATTGGGGGACATGCTGTAGGAGCGTTATATCCGAGGCAAGTTATAATTGAGAGCCTTATAGTGAAGGAGCACTGTATATATTCACATGCATTTTTTCCGTATAAATCTATAATTTTAAGAGTGGCCCTTAAGTTAATGAAAGCATGTTTCACATCACCATTTGCTCAACTATATTATTTATTTTTTATTTTAAAATATAAGAAATACATAATCTAGAACTTTGGAAAATACTGTTCTCTCTCTCGCTCACTCGCCCCTTCTCTTTCACCACTTGCTGTTGCCTTTTTGTAATGATGGTAAAGGACAGTTTGTAGCACGTCACCAAAATTGCATTGGAGGGCAAAGGCAGCATGGCCCTATTTGTGGCAAGTTTTTTCATTAAAGTCAGGGGCACACGCGTTAGAGGTTTTCTGTTATCAAAATTGGGCCCTTAATGTCTAACAAGTTAAAATACACGAGATAACAGATTCCGGTTGTTATAGACACAATGCTATATAGAACTATATTGATTCATTAATTGTATCTTTTACCATTTCTCACAATATTTCTTCTTCAGGTTTTTGGAAGTGAGCCCTTGAAGTGAGTGAAGGGACCCAAGGGTTTAATTTCCTCTTTGCTCAGTGTGTAGATATGGAAACTGTAACTTGAATTTAATGTTTAACGAACTGCCCACCAGAATTGAATTTTTTAATGTACACCACAGCATAATTGTTCCATAGACCTGACACTTGATAAGTTGAGATATTAAAAGCTATCGCCACAAACCTTTAATGAATTTATTCAAACTTTACTTAGATATTTGACCCAGCAAGTTATTCTACATATTGTTAATGCAGAGCTGAGGTATGGAATGCTACAGTATTATTTTAAACCATATGGCAATTTGTTACAAGAAACTATTTTTTATTTTTTATGTTGGTTGTTGTCATGATACTGACACGTGTTATGTGTTATTCATACCTTTGGGACTTGTAAATCCTTTGGATCCCAGTTGTTATTTCCAGACCAGACTACCTTTGTTATAAGTTGAACAAAATAGAAAGCTGGTCCAAATGTATCTGAAAGCCAATGTTTAAAAGAAACACAAGCCAGAGTCTTGCTAGAGAGAGTTCCGGTGTCAGTCCCAGGCAGTAACAATGCCAAACAACCATCTGTCACTAAAGCAATATCCATTCAGATTTAGATCTTTTAATCACAGTTTATTATTTACATTGTATTTAAAATACGAAGTACCCCACAATCAAGTTTGACTTAAAGTGTAGTTCACTGGTGCCTGTTTACAGCACTGTTTATATGTAGTCTAGCCTCCTGTTCACCAAAGTTGCTGCATGTCCCCTGTTGGCTTTACCCATAGCAGTAATGACAGACCAGGGCCAATAAATCCTAAAATAACAGGTGCAATTTACTATAACTAATTGCTTCCTTTGTGACACAGTTTCTCATGTATCAAGTGGTTTTTGCCACACATCTGGTTTGACGATTTATAAATGAAAAATGGACTAGCTGATACAGAACAGGCACAAAAGTTGTGTTAGAAACATATTTAGTGAAAGATATAGCTGTAAACACTGACGACATACCTACAGTTTATGGTCAGTATAAGATAAGCATGTCAATCGTCAGCATATTGTTGAGATAATAGGAATGCCTATAGTGCACTACATTACATCATCAAATATATCTGCAGTGGATAAACACATAGGTAGGTATGGTGTTTGTTCAAGGTGTGTGTTTATAATGGAATATGTTTGTATTTTATTTGTAAAGATATGCCTTTAACTGTTTAGGCCAGACCTATTTCAACCATCCAACATATTCGTCAGGCAGTAACAACCAAGCACACCCATCAACCTTTATTTTCCAGTATCTCCCTTCATTTTTTTTTAACATTTTCATGGAAATCCTCCTGTGACAGGATTTCACACTACTGTTAATTATATTTCTTTCCAAGAACATTTACGACAGGTTGGTGCCTAGAATATGGAAATACACAATATGGTGAAGTAGAAGCAAAAAAAAGTACATTTAAAGATGGCCTTGATGAAGGCTAGTTTAGAAGCCTCAAGCAGCTCCCCACACAGTTTCACTCGCTTTAAACGGATTAATTGTTCGATCAAATTTAAAAGGAAAGGGTTAAATAATGTCAACATTTTACCACTAGAGGTCACCACTCTGTATTACTTTTTATTTAATCTGGAAGAGATGTTAGCGCAGGGTGCCTGAAAGCAGCTGTTGCGGTGTCAAAGTTTATAGATATAGTAAAACCTGATCAACCTGGTCATCAATGCAACTGAACAATTGTACATTCTTAAGACAGGTTGCTGCTCATTCTAGGGCAAAGTCAGTAAGACCAGGTGTCTGTTAATACAGGTTTTGATCCATATTCCTCCATGCTTAACAGAGAGAAATACAATAAAATCATTGTTACAGTATCAATGGCATTATGTGCATTTTTTTTATTAGGCATGTAGTGTAGCAAAGATTTCAAAAACAGACAATAGTTTTAGTTATTTATTGCCTGTAAATTAATTGTGATATAAATACCAAGTAATTGTTTTCTCTTATTGGTAAATAACCTTATCTAGAATACTGTATATACCTATTTATATTTCACAGTCATATGAATATGTGTCTACATTTCAACATTTGCAAAGTTGTATGTTTATTCCTCCCTGGCATAATGCTAGCTGATTTCAGGTTTTGCATGGAGATCTAGAACTTCTGAAGAGAGATCAGAAACATAGCTTCTTATCTGGAGCATATTCCTTAAATTCAGTCAGAATTACCTTGGTGCAACAAATGCAATACCAATGTGTAGTATTATTTAAAAAAATGTGGATAATTTTGTACTTACTGTCATCAATGTTTTTGGATTTGAACACACAGGGTCTGGTCTCAGATGTTAGTTACAGTATATTAAAGCAGGCCTAACTTCAGTATATTAAAAAAAGTTTAAACTCCTGTTAATTGAGCAAGCAATAACATGCAATGTGAACCCTAATGAAGTTTGATGACAAAAACAAAAACAAAACAAAAAAAGGCAAATGTACAGTGCAAATGGCAGAGCCCCCCACCCCCCAAAAAGAAAATACTAACATAAAGTCTTTCTTATATAGAATTAAAAAACACTGCTTGTTATTGCTTACATTTTTTTTTTAGAGCTGGCTGGTTTCTAAATGTATATGGTTGCCATAACAGCCGTCATGCTATCAAAAGGGGTAAGTGTAACAAACAGAGAGAAATAAATAAATGAATAAAATAAACAAAGCACGGCAGCAGTTATTTTAATCCCTGCCATTAGGGTGAAGGCTGCAGTCACAGGGACTCCCATTGTATGAAGAAGTCAGCTTTTACAGCCATACCAAAATGTCTACTTGTCCCTAACAGCATGAAGCATAGTTCATTTGTTACATTCTTTGTCCTTTGGACTTCCCTGTTACTAACTGAGACATGGAGTCAATTGCTAAATTATTGTTCCTGCAGGGGTGTGCAATTTATCTTGTACAAGAGACAAAATGCTAGAAAAAATGTATTTGCCCCCTTCAAGTCACACAAAACACGCACAAAAAAGTAGAATATAACTTCTGGTTTTATTTAACAATGAACACAATTAATCAATTTGTGATTAACAATGGCGAATCTAGCCTTGTAGCTTGACTGGTTCACTAAATTCTTCAAGATACACAAAGGTTCCCTGGGACCCCACCTCACCTCAACAAATTGATAACATACTTTAAGGAAATGTGCCTTTCAGTGCAGTTTGGAACACACTTGTTAGTAAATTTAAGTAACATACTAAGTACATACTGCTGGTGTGTGGAATTTCATACTCTGATTTTTATTTTTTTTTTATTTTTTTTTAAGAGGGCAACATTATTTCCCTGCAATGCTCTCACTGAAAAATAAGTACATACATGAAGTAATATATATATATATATATATATATATATATATATATATATATATATATATATAAACACATGAGATTTACAGTCTGTATTTTATTTTAAAATAATAATAAAATAGTGTACAGATAATCTCATATATTAGCATTTCAATTCTATCATTATAAACAGATTTTTTTTCAAACTTCATGTTTTAATCTTTTCACAAATCAATGGACTGTGCATGTCCAATAAATAACTAATATCACTTCTGTTCAAATCTAGTAAAAAGTACATTTTTGTAATATAGCGTTAAAATCTAAAAAATATGTAAATATGATAAATGGCAAACAAAGTTGGCACCACTAAAATCTAAAGAAAAAAAAATCATTAAATTATTTGCCAGGAAAAGTTTGTCTTGAAATGCTTCAAACAGTAAACTTCATGTTTTTTTTTAAACATGCCAACAAGTACACAGTTGACCACAAAGTAGACTCCACAGCTATCCAGTCAAAAGTGAAAGGGGTGGGACATAAACAATTTTTAAGATGTTTGTGTGTAGGTGCTAGACCTCAGCATTTCAGTTTTCAGAATCTTGCATGGCTCTCTAGTGTGTTTCTAGCAACAGAACGAACATAGGAAAAATAAATAAATAAAAACGATTTGTCCAACGGGCAAAGTATAACGGCAATCTATGAATTGCACAGCCCTGTTCCTGGGCACAACATGGTAATTAGGATGTGATATCGCCACTAACCCCTTTAAAATCATTGCCAGTAGTATACTAATGCAATTAAATTGCAGAATAAGGTGGTTACAGTGGTTTTGTCCTGTTAGTATATGTTAGAAACCAATATTTTTTCTATTATGGAGGCTTTTTGAGCTATTCAACATCTCTCCCCACTAGGCATGAAATACACATCTGAAGAAGATACTATAGTTCAAGACTCTTCAACTGGCGGCCCGTGGGCCTCATCCAGCCCGCAAGGGACAACCAAGTGGCCCGCTGACAGTCAACAAAAATTATAAAAATTAACTAAAATAATTATGGAAAAGAAACAACGAAAACAGTAACATCATAAATCAATTTGGGATTAAGACATGTTTTATTTTTGTATTCAGCAAAGCAGTGTGTGTATCACACCAACCCTTTCCAGTCACTAAGCCACTCGGCATAACTCACGCAACCAGTTTCATTGAGTTCCGCTTTGCGTACTCTGTGGGTGATTTTAGTTTATTTTCAAAGTGATATAAACATGGCTCTCTTTAGCTAGTAAGAAGAGAAAACGTGATGGTGAAAATCATAGATTCAACAATGAGTGGACTAATACATACTTATGTATTTCACAAACTGTACCGAATGCAAAGCCAATGTGTTTATTGTGCAGTCAATGTGTGTCAGTAGGAATACAATATGAAAAGTCATTTTGAAACCAAACACAGAGCTTTTGGAAATAAGTATCCAGAGGGCTCAGCAGTTAGAAGCTCAAAAGTAGAGGCACTGATCTCTTCCTACTAACGTGCTTGTGCAACTCTTGTGCGATTTTTCACTCATCAATTGTTTTTTGAGATTAATTAAAAAGTACCATACAAAGGAGATTAACAGTTTGGTCAGAAACATCAAATGTCATTATTTGGGGAATTAACCAAAACGTAAAATGTGATTACATCAATTTCCCATATTCTACTGTTATCCCTTTCGATGGGGTTAATTTTGTTTTTAACTTATTCAAGTTTTCATTTTCGTGTCAGAGATGGAATAGAAACAAAGACACAAGTTTATTTGTTTTAAGTGGCACACCCACATATTGTATGATGAAAACTTTTTGTGTGGATTTTTATTCTTCTTTCATCACATCATTACCTTACAAACACGTTGTCACACAGACTGTATATTATAGTATATTGTAGTACAACAGTTATTAGTATGTCACCTATATTAAATATTCACACTGTTCTGTTATTAAAGTACTATTTATATGGTAAAATGTTTAAGTCTTGTTCAATGTACTAACATTATGTTATATAATATTTATTATATTGCTTAAAAATGTGAAGAGTGAAATACTTCTGACCTGCTGTAGTTACTGAAAAGGTTTATTCAGAAGTTTCTAGTTCTGTTCAGATTCCAGTTGATTTAAAATGGCAACATTCAGATGGTTGGAGAAACAATTAAAAAGCTCTGGTGATATGCATCACACACACACATTTATTAAATCACTGATTCATTTGTTATGCTTTCAGCGTTAGTCACAATGTGCAAGATAACTTATCTGTCAGGCTTTGAGGGCTGCTAGTAGTTTCTTGGTTGTCAGAGACACAAATATTGTTTCTCAAGGAACAGTCTCGAAAGTGACGACTTTATGGATAATTTTTTACCACAGACATCCACCCCTAACTTCCCTGAATGAGCTTTAGGTGGTAAGCATTAAGGAATTGTCACATATCAGAACATTTTAGAAGATTTACAACATCTCTGACTTATTTTGGATCAGAGCAAATCCAAATCTGGCTGCCCATGTTAGCCCGAGAAGCTAATGTGTTATGGCAGGTGTTTCTCATTGGATATTTCAAGCATTTTTGTATGTAACCATAAGCACGTACTGCACAGAAAGGTTATTTTTACACCTTGCATGTGGTCTTAACTTCATGAATGTTTCACAAGCCGAAATGTAAATCGTACAATGTGGCACAGTGAATGTACTTTGCTGTGAAAGGGAATACTGTTTTTTTGTGCTTGTTTGTTAACAAAAAACACACATTTCTAGTCCATCTGTGCCACATAAAACAAGGACAGGAAAGACACGTATTCCTTGCAGCATTTTCAAGTCGTTGTTAACTCTCATTTACTGCAACTATCAGCAATGGGAAAAGGCCCTATCCTGTGGTATATTCCATTTGGTCAAAAGAGATCAGAAGTACAGTTTGGAGAGTCAGCAGATGAAAAACAAAAACACTTCTCAGGTTATCAGCTCTCTGTGTGTGGGTTTAACAACCCGAGGGCAAGCTAAATACCGAACTAAACTCAAATTCTGTTTCACAAATCCACATCGTCTTATCAGGAAGCAATTAGGAAAAGGCACAACACTGAATTGTTGTACAAGTCTAGCATGTGTTAGTAAATATGTTTTCACAAACGGCCTACTTTTGTGATGAAGTAGGTGCATGTGTACAGCACCAATTAGGAGAATAACTATAATTTGATATTAAAACACAGTTCTGTACAATGGCCACTACAAGGTTTACAAGCAAGCTGATGAAGTAAGTTCACCCACCTTGGACTTGCATCATCTCTGAAACTTCAAGTCATAAAGAATTTGGTTTATGAAGAATATTTTAACATACTGTACCATGGATGAACAATAGTTCTTAATATATTAAAATTGCATTTGTAGGTGGAGACAAAGTGTAGTACCCAGAATGTGGTGATCTTTACAGGGGGTTCCTCTCCTGAACTAGTCAATAATCAAGTACATGTTTTCTTTATGTTCTTTGCTTGGAAATGGGTAATTAATGTTTGATTTGATCACATGTGCACAAGGGATGAATGAGAGCATTGACAAAAACATCCTTGCTTGGAATTATGGAATTTGCATTTTACACTCCACACAGTTAAATCAGGAGTTGCAATTGGGAACTAGTGCCATAGTGCAGAACAATTAGGACAACTATCCACAACATTTATACCAGTTTCCCACCCCAACCCAGATGAAAATATCTTAGTTACAAAAAGTCAAATGCACAGTGATAGAACAAAACAGCTGTTGGATCTTGAGATCATTGCAGAACAAGGTGTAATACAAATTAAATGGATTTATGTAATGAACTATCTGAATTACTTAGAGTTAGAGGGGCATATCTGGCCCCTGAGCAATACTGATAATACCAGTCAGAAATTAGTTCTAAATTGACATGTTCCATATTTTGCACAGGCAAGACCTGGGTCACCATTTGTAAAATAATTATTTGCTTATACAATATCATAACCCACTCAGATTTACACCATGATGATCAAATAATAGTTGTAAAATTGAAATGGAAATATTCAATGTGTAATTGTGAAGATTTATACCAGTAGATTTTTAAACCTCATCTTATACAGTACAAAGTTGCATATCCGACCCCCTGTGAACTGGGGTATAGGCGGATATGTGAAAAAGTCAGATTTGCGAACATCTATAGAAAAAGCATTTACACATCCATAAATAGGTTAGTGAACAAAAACAACACACAAACTGCTTTAAACATGGGGACATTTTTTTTGCTTTAAAAGTAAGCAAACATAAACAAGATTAATTAGGCTATAAATACACAATGTTGCTATGTGGTTTGCTATAAGCCGTCTCCACACAAAGCTTTAAAAAAAAGAAATAAATATAAAACAGACGGTAAATGTACAGTAACCTGCAACTGATGGCTTTTTTTCCTCCCTGGTTCTGCTTTCTTAATATCTCTGTCACGGTACTTTATGCTCTTTATTGATATTGCCAACAGCCGATAAGCAGCTCGGTTTGAATGCTGCTTCGGCTATTTTAAACAAACGGCCGGTAAGCATTGTGTTTGCATTGCTTTGTTTAATTCAAATGCATTTAAAAGTTACAACAACATGGTGCTGGTGCCAATATCTGCAAGCGTGCGCTCCATATAAACACACTGCACAAAAAAAGCTTTCTTGATTAGTGTATTGAAACGTCACTACTACACGCATCTGACTGACATGCACGCAGCCCACCTCTCTTAAAGGGGAACGCACTAAAAGGCTGATTGCTATAATGCTTTCTTTCTGTTTCCATCGCAGAAGCTGCATTTGCTGCCAATGCCATTACTCTCGTAGTGTACTTTTAATATTTATTTATTTAGCAAGGCGGTTAATTGATCAGGGCGGTTATGTGAAGGTCAGATATGCAACGTTCCACTGTACTTGAAAATTAAAGTGAATTAATGACATTACTTCAGAGAAGGCCTGGAGCACCCATGGCAGGGCACTGTGTATTCCGCTAGCTATCATTTTGGGGGGACAAAGTCTAAAGAATATGTGCAAAATGCGTGTTTTCGAATTCCTGGTGCATCTAAATGTGTGTTTATTTTAATTTTAAAAACTAGCCAATTTAGGAGACAGGATATATTTTTGGCTTTGGATAGCTGCAAAAATATGTATTTGCTTTGTGTAGGACAACACATTTGTCCCTCACATTTCTCCTCCATTTTTCAGTTATATATGTTCTGCTAAGCACCCAGATGAGTGCACTAAAGCACATGGATGTCAGGTTATCTAGCCAACCCACTCTCCCACTCTACAGTCAAACACTTGGATTCATTATTCAGCACAAAGATTAAGTAATGGGAAAATCAGTTTTGATTAAAAAATACAAATACAAATCAAAACCCTAAAAAAAAAAAAAAAAAAATTAAACTGTCTGAACAGGAAGCGAACCCTGCTTCTGACCCATGCTGGATGTCTGTTGACCAACCAGAATTCATGGGAGGTGGGGCTTTCCATAGCTTGTTGATTAGTGTGATACAGTCATCCAATGGTAAGCACTGCCTTTGAAGAAAGACTTGACTAGCTATATTTTGTGACCATTTGCAGTTCTCCTAATTCTAACAAATATGACATATCTTAAGTCTTCTAATTTTAATGTGTATATATAAATGTTACCTTAAATAAACCCATATTTCAAATATCCAATGTGTCAGTGTTTTCTTGAATGTTATGCTTAGTTTTTCTTTTATGCTATATTTATACATCAACTCTTACTGCAGTAAGTTTTTGCAGGGGCATGCTTGTTTGGCTCACAGGTTGGTTATAGGCAGCTAAAACGATTTAAACAACCTGGACTGTAAAGAAGGTTTGATACAATTGAATATAAATAAAGAAAGATAAACTATAGAGTAAGTAAACAGACAAAAAGGAACAAAAAGGCATTATGTTTTTGAAATAAATCTGAAACGTAATAGTGGGGGCCAATAGGGTATCCCACGGGTATATATATATATATATATATATATATATATATATATATATATATATATATATATATATATATATTTTATTATTGGCTGTATGTCTGGATAAAGCCTCTTGTTTAAGCATATTAATAACTTTTCACCTTTTCTGCATTTATTTAAGAAATTGTACAGAACAAAGTACTTTGCAGTCCTGTTTGCATTGCTTAATCTTATCATCAACATTCATTTCATTACTTTATGGACTGTTTTCCTGAATTATTTCTAGATGTATTTGGGTTAAATGATTTACTGGTGCTGGCAGCTATACAGGTTTACTTTGTACATTAAATATTTGAAAACAGTGATTTGTTAAACTGTTACAATTTTACCACCCACAATAAACCCAGCACGGGGCCTGTTGTTAATTTCCTTTTACTGTTTGGCACTACTGATTATATTTTATGCACAATTCATTCGGTGGACTGAAATTCATATATTTAATTTAAATGCAAACTTAACAATTTGTAAACCTAAATACAATAACGGTTTATTGTTTTTTGGACATTATTAAAAATGCAAGAATAAAAGCTAGTGTCTACTGATAACCATGGCTTGACCTTTCTTAAATTGTGTTTATGTGTTTTGTTAAGGCAAGTTCTTTAAAAACACATTGGTCATTTATCAACATGTCCTGAACTGAGCCTGGTCAAATCAACTGAGCTGTTTTTATATTAAAGGCCACGAGTATGGATGCTAGTGGGCCAAGCTAAAACAAAAAAAAAGAAAATCCAGCGACATTTGAATAATATTATTGAAGTTGTCCAGTTGCATCATTCTGGAATGTTTCACTGTTTATAGGAAAGAAATTAAACAGTATTGCTTGGTAAGTTCCCTTAATGGACCTTTTATAAGTTTCTTCAAACCACTCAATCAAAATTCTAAGGTGAAACAAATAAGTCAAGTAGACAGTATCTTATAGCAAGTTTCCTCCCACTCAGCATAGGTATATAGATTAATGCACATGGCCTGTGAACTTTGTGAGGAATGTAAACAAACCAGAAAGGGTATGAAAACTATGTTGAAATTATGTAGCTATAAATAAGTACAATTACACAGTTCTGGGTTTGAAAATGAGATATTGTGGTGTGCAGGTTTGAACTCGGGGACATCATTTGTTTGTTTAATAACATTTTAATTAATCACAAACGTTTTTTTGTTTTTTTTTGGCAACAGTTTTGTTGGTGAGGTTAGTTGGGTACAACCATCTCTCAATGTATCTAACCACATCAAACCATCACATTGTCCAATGAAGACTTTAAATAGTATCTTTGCAATTTTAACACATTTTGACAATTATAATTTATACAATTTACTGTAACATTGTGGAATAACAAGAGAGTACTGTCTATTAATAGTATTTCTTTATATTTATATCGTCATTTTTTTTTTTAAGTGTAGTGTACAGGGAGGTCAATTCTAATAAACGTTGAGGCCTGCCAGGAATGTTTACCTCAGAGGGCACAACTCTTAAAAACAAATCATCGCTATTATATACCTTTACTTTATTGAAAAATACCTTAAAAGGGTTTTTTCCTCTCTTGATTTTTATTCTCGGATACTTGAGTTAACCTAGGCATTTGTCCTGTTTACTTTGCTGTCATTTGTGGTAGTCTCAATGGTTGCTTAAAATGTCATACACTATAGAAATCAAAAGAGACCCGGGAGAGGATGTGTCAAATCTGGGCAGTCCCTGGGTTAAGGGTAACAGTGCCAACCTAGTAAAATCTTCTTAATTCATCTATACGTTCCCTTGCAGACTCTACCACACAGAACATGCAAAAAGCTAAACTGATTTGTAAAAGTGCTTAGAGGTTTTAATATTTAATTATGTATTTGCTTTATTATTTCTTTCCAGATTACATCTCTGCAAATTATTACAATCCTTACTTCAGGCGCCTCAAGTTTGATGTTTCATCAATGGAGAAAAACGCATCAAATTTGGTGAAGGCAGAACTTAGAGTTTTTCGATTACAAAATCCAAAGGCAAGAGTATCTGAACAGCGAATTGAACTTTATCAGGTAACCTTTTTTTTGTTTGTTTTGTTTTTTTGTGTAAGATATTTTAGTGTAAACTTTGCTGCCTTGTTTGACTAATACTTTTAAAGGCCGGAAACCTAAGCATACTGTATACTGTAATTGCTTCAGTCATTTAGGATGTCTACAGCATATTTAAAGAGTCTAGAATTAAGTATATTTCGAAGTATGTTTTTATTCCAATTGAACTATAAGACTAAGCTAAGACACCTGTTTTTATGATTCTGGCTGCCTTTACCTTCCTAGACTTTAATCACCTAGAGAAGAATATTCAATGAGCAATCACGTACTCAGAGTGATGTATTATCTTACTAAGTGCTTAGACACAATGGGCCATTTTTCAAAAGGTGTCTACATTTCTATTAGATCTCTAAATGTACATTTATTTTTAGACTGGTCTCCTGTAGACCTGTTTTTTTGTTTGTTTGTTTTTTAATTGCCATGGAGTGTAGATGTTTTAGATGTAGAAGTTTGCTTATTGTGCACTTAGAGGTCTATTCCATCTAAGCCTAGAATTAGATTTTTGACATGATTTTCAGAGCTTTGGTGCTGTAATCATCCTCCAAAAGTCAATGTCTCGGTTACAGCGTTTTGGATTGTAATTTAAAACACTGTAAATGTGTTGATTTCCATCAATAGTATGGCAAGTTGCAAAATTATGCTTGATGAATCAAGGCCCTATTTGACCACATCTCCTCCCATGTTATGGAATCTTGTTAAACTGCTACCTTATGTTTTTCATTTAGCAGAAGGTAGTAGGGTTTCAGAAATCTTTTTGAGAAAGCAAATATTGTTTGTTGTTGTTGTTGAAATCATAGTTATGGCACTTTTAAAAAGCAGAATACACCTTTTACATGAAACAGCTTTCAGTTTTTGTTTTGGTCCAAATTGGCTTAAATCAAATGGCTCTTGCCACAGTTAATGTCCAAAATCTCATTCAGTTCACAATTAGCTGTGAATGAACAACCCTAAAAGTCTTTTGGTGAAAGGGTTTTACTGATTAATAAATTGTACCAAGTGTGAAAAAGTTTTATGCATTAGACAGGTACACCACAACACACTACCATAAAGGCCTTTTTAGAATGCAAATAACATAGCTTTGCACTGCAATGATATCCCATAGCTCAGTGGTCCTCAAAGTCGTGCCCGGGGCAGCTGTTCTTAAATGTGGTCGTGAACACATTTGTGGCGGGTCGTAGCGTGGGAAAATAAAGAAAGCTTTAAACACGTTTTCCAACAAACGTGCCACAGCAGTCTGTTGACAGTGCTGCTCGCTTATGCTGTGTACGTACGCGACATTTTTTTTTTCCTGAATGGATCAACCAATTGAGTAGCTGCATTGTCTCTGCGGTAGCCCAATCACAAGTTAGCTAGGTGGGACATAAACTGTGTCTGTTTCAAGTGCTGGTACTAACTGTAAGTTTAACCAATAGAAAAGTCAAATATCTGCCAAGTTTAACGCAGATGTCCAATCATAAGCAAGCAGAGGTCGTTCACGGTATTTGCATGAAAATTGAAGGTGAGGGGTGAGTAGCCAAATAGAAAGTGAAAAATCTGACAGCTGTCCAATCATTTGTGAGCAGAGGCGGGGTGTTAATATGCTGGGTAAGCACTGAATTTTGCCGACTGTTATTCAGAAAAATAATACATTTCAGTATGTAGAATTTAGTAGTTGATTTAGTTATGAATCCACTTTCTTTGAATAATTGTACTGGAGATGGGCGATCTTTAAAACAGAGTAGTGTTGATAAATTTGTCAAATTGCAACAAAGAGAGACGCTATCTACACTTTTTAAATTTTAGTTTATTCATGGTTATCTCTGTAAACATGCTATTTAAAAATATTTGCAATGCATATTTTATGTCGCGAGAAGGCAGTGTGTAAGATTGCAATAGTCAGCGTGCCCGCAAACAGCCACGTAAGATCAATTTATGCCCGTGCCAAAATTACTTTGAGGATCGCTGCCATAGCTGCTATTTTCTATACTAGTTTCGCTTTTCCGAGACTTCAAAATCATTTAGAACAATTTATCCAGTGAAAAAGATTGAATGTTTTCAACATTCATTCTAATAAGAACTAAGAAACTGAAACTGAAACTGTGTTTAAAAGCATTGGTAGCAGATGTAATAATTCATGGAGGTGCTACTTTGTTAATGCTTAGTCAACAATGTATGGAAGTTCGGAGGTATTGTGCAGGAATGCTTTTTTTTTTTTTTTCCATAACTAGCTAGTCATCCTTGTCAAAGAGAACAGGCTCCACAAAATAGTTATTTTAATGAAAGGAAAAAATATCAATTCACACACTGGTCTTTTATGTGGTCTCCTTAAATTATAAATACCTTCCTGTTTCCCTGCAATTTATTGAAAAGAAAAGCAGCTTATTTGTAATGGCAAAGAGAAGCTGATTTAATCACAGCAGTCTTAGAACATTCTACATTCCCAACTAAATGTGGAACTCCCTACACTAATATACATGTTAGCCATCATTTGAGACCAAGTCAGCATTCGCAGTTTCTTTACCCGAAAGGTCTCTGTGTAGCGTCTGTAGAATTGCCCTGCTGTACTGTACTTCACTGCTGATATATTAACCCATTTATCTCATGATAGCTTTTGAGGTCATGTCAAGTAGAAATGTTTAGACAAAATAGGCTCGGTAAATGTACATTTTTACCAAGAATGCAATAATTTCAATGGTATAAAATGAACAAAAGACACAGAACAGTATATGAACTGTTCTTTCCTTTTAGTTTTTGTCCTTATATTTATTATAGACAGTAAACTATAAAATAACTTTCTAAATCCCATGAATCAGCCTAAAATAAGAAATTAAAGCCTATTTTTAAACCTGACCATGTTGCTTGCAGTATGCAGCTGTAATATATGTAAGGTTTGTTAAGCATCCGTTTCCAATGTTTTTCACACATTGAATCTGCTTTGCCTCATTTAGTTAATTATACCACACAATGCTGTACATCTGTTTCCATCATGGCTTATTAAACCACACATGTTTAACATGTTTTCCAAATTAGCACAATCTGTACCAAATACCACATTTAGCGTATAATTCATTAGATATAGAATAGCTGTAGAATGAATTATCTGAAAAAAATACCACAGTTACGTTCTCCCAATTCAATTTAATCTTAAAGAGCAACTTGGTATAGGTGTTACAAAAAAGGGTGGCATCAACGCCAAAGGTATAAATTAATTCATTGTTTTTCTCCTGCTTCACTTGCATTATTGATATGCCTGGCATAGCTGGTTTGGTTACTCTTACATTTATAGTTACTCGTACTGTATGAGCTAGCAAGCAAGCTAGCAACACAACAGAAATAACTGGATCCATAAATGGTGACCTGTCTGAGCATATAGGAATATGCAAGCTCTGATTAGGTTTCTGGTTACTAAGGGATCTCTGGTGCATATATTTACTAGAGAATGAATGCTCAATGAGTTATGTCTGTATCCAGATGTAAGGCATAGAAGTGAGCAAGACCTGGTCAGGAACACAGGGTAATTACAGACTGAAGCAGTGTTTTTCTTGCATACCAACACATAGGCTTGAAGATTTTTGCAGAAACTGGACTGAGTCCAACATCTGTTCAAGTTGTTGTCCTTTAGTGCCTGAATACCATGCATTCTGTACCCACTGGTTTCCTTCTGCTTCAATATGCTTCCAGGTTTATATTCCCAAGGAACACAAATGTTGATGGGGGGTGGAACGAAGTACAGTATGTAGATCCAGGTTGTAGATGTGTAAAAATAGGGCAGTGTTCCTATGCCCACCATCTATGTAATATGCATTTCCAAATCCTTTTCTTATGAAACACTGATAAAGAACCCAAGTCTTGTTATAGTCTTCATTTTTCTAATGAATTGGATTGTTATCTGGAAGACACATACACATGTTTTGGAGTAGCTTATTATTGCACCAGTTTAATTAACACTGACCTGAAGTGCAAATTGCTTTTTGGCTGCTGTGCTATTGAGGTAACTTCCTGTTAAAATGGGAAACAGTAATTCTATTTGCCTTTTTGTTTTGATTTTTCAAAATAATTTTTTTACTTTATGAGGCTTCGGAGGCTGTATGGTCCTAGTCTTGTATCTTGTAAAGCGCTTTATGATGGTGGTCCACTATGAAAGGCGCTTTATAAAAATAAAGATTGTTATTACTTATGAGTAAGTGCTTTAAGCAAATGTTCTTAAATTCTAATAGTCACATAGTAAACTGATATATAGCTAGGGCTTGAATTTTTTTGTTTTTTATTTTCAGTAGGGGGGGGGGGGGTGTTTTTATTATTATTTGTCAAAATCGGTTAAGTTTGGCTATTAAAAATAAACACCACTTAAGCAATATCAATCATCGATAATAAATTGTGTGTGTGTGTGTCACAAAGATGGCTGTGGTGGGTGACGTCAGACCAGAAACAGGAATCAGGAAATAAACAACAGAGAGGTGGAGTTGGGTGGAGCTGAGCGATTGGTTTCACTCAGCATTTAATGAATGAACAGAACAGTAAATAAAAAGGTTGTAACAAACAAAAACACAGGACACGGCACTTTCGCCAAAATAAAGACACAAACAAAACGGACTAACACTACACAAAACCGAGTGAGACAATATTTTAACTATTATTCTTACAGTTATTCACTATTACCTCCGTCTCCTATCCCTTTCTCCACTCACCGAACACACAACCCTGAGTGAGTGAAAACACACAGCTTTTATGCAGCTGTACCAAGACTTGATTGCTAATCAGTCATTCAGTTGGAGTCTCGGTACAACTGCACGTGAATTAATAAAGTGCAATTCCCCGTGCTCACATATTATTACTTTTTACTTGCACATGAAGTGCTGTGCAATTCTCGTGCCTAAATACAAATATACATTTTAAACACTTGTGTTACACCGACACGTTTATATCCCATGTACCAATGACTACTCATCCACATTAACACACAACATAAAACACAGAATACACACACACAGGTGGCGGAGCACTTTGCCACAATATGTTTAACTAATACATATACATTACAAAGGTTAACTTATTATTAGTTAAAACCGAGAACGTGCAAAGACAAAGGGACATTTTTGAGAAGAGTAGAACATAACAGGTAAATGATTGTTCTGAGTAGTTTATAGTTTATTATTTTTTCTTTAAAAACGGGGACCAAAGTTTAGTGGCCCCTGTTGTTGACATTGTAGAACTATTATATAGAACGATTGTTTGACCGTGTTGGCAAAGGCAGGTCAACAGTGTAAGAATAAGCGCATCCTTAGGTATCATAGACAAGGAGTCTCAATGCATTGGTTTCAAAATCAAAATATCTTCAAACACCTTGCCCTATGACTACTAACAGCAGGATTGTAAACCACAGTTAAACACCCCCTCTTTTTCCATTGCAGATCGTAGGCCACAAAGATCTAACGTCACCGACCCAGCGCTACATTGACAGTAAGGTAGTGAGAACAAGAGCGGAAGGGGAATGGCTGTCTTTTGATGTTACAGAAGCTGTGAGTGAATGGCTTCTTCACAGAGGTGAGAACTAATGAAAATTATTTGAATTGAGTTTGCTGTAGAAATGACCTTTCCCCTGAATGTTGGGATTTTGTAATGCTCAACTCATGACATTACACTTGTACACTGGAAAAGAAAACTGACTCCAGCAGACAAGGATAAACACTTTCGATCCCTGTCCACACACATGCATTTTTCATAATGATAACCCTGAAAGTGGAGCTCCTAGTTTGCTTGCTATGTTGTGGATTGACAGTACTTATCAATGTCAACAGCTGTCATAGCTACCAAGTAATGGTCCTTTCCTCTATCAATCAGGGGTGGTCCACAATCCCCTCTCTCCTCTCTCTCTCTCTCTCTCTCTCTCTCTCTCTCTCTCTCTCTCTCTCTCGGTTCATTGCCCCTTTAAATCAGGATCCAGGACACAGAAGTTGATTTTTCTTCTTTAACACACCTTAAAAAAAAAAAACAGCACACACAAAAAGACTTTTTCACACTACTTTTTTTTTTTTAAACTACGATTGCGCACACCTACAATCAGGCTCCTCACACACCAGCCACCCTGAACAGACTGGCTGCCTTCTTTAAATACCCTGCACCTGGCTCTAATTTACAATTAACACCAGGTGCAGGGAATAACTAATAATTAAACAATAAACCCATTAGTGGGTGTACATTCTAAGATGTTTCAAAGCAGCCGTCCCTTTAACCCCTTCTGGGGGCAGAGACGTTACAATGTGGCCATGTTACTATATATATATATATATATATATATATATATATATATAATATATATATATATATTCCCTAAGGGGAAATGGCTGTCTTTTGATGTGAATATTGAACCCTTACAACGTTGGAATACATTGAAAAAGACTTCTAGTAAAAATGTTTGTCACTGAATTTCAGTTTAATTTAGTATTATCTGTAAATAAATTACCTTATCGGGATCTGGTGTGTTGCTGTGGTAATTAGTTTTTGTCATAATAATAAGCATTAGTAACACATGCACAATAAACAAATTAAGGGTTGAAAAAAAAAAAGTCAAAATGATTATTTTAAAACAATTTTTCAATTTTTTCAGATAGAAACAATGGATTCAAGATAAGCTTGCATTGCCCGTGTTGTACATTTGTACCTTCAAACAATTACATCATACCAAATAAGAGTGAAGAACTAGAGACAAGATTTGCAGGTAACTATTTCAATTATATGCATAATTTGGGGTTTAAAGACACACCACATTTGAAATTATGCAATTGCATACAGTTTTGTTGGAAGTCTACAACAACAGGGGATAGAAGTAGCTTTGCTATATATATATCCCCATCAATTCTTGTTTAATTTTCAGTAAAAAATAAATAAATAAATAAATAAATAAAGTTTTCAGTAAATACAACATTTAAAGCAACATCATGAATTTTGATATTGAAAGATGAAGAAAGGCTTAACCTCATCAACGTATCTTAATAAATATACTGTGGTGTATTACAGTAAAAAAAAAAAAAAAAAAAAAACAGCATTGTAAATGTAAAGCATAGTATAAGTATTGCAAAGTACAAACTGCAATTGTACATCATATGCAAAAATTCAAGTAACGTAATTATATGATTTTAAATATGTTTTGAATTGAGACTTGAATCGCTAGTAACATTTACAAACATTTTGCAAAGAAATGGCTTTCCAGCAGGATTCAGAATCCATGTGGGGGGTTTCTGCTGGTGTGATTTAGGGATTGACCAATTTAATTGAAGAGTGAGAAGGACTTTAAAATTAGAAAATGTAGAGATTTAGCCAACAGATTAATCACTTGCAGAGCAAATACAAATGTTTCATATACTAAATTGCTGGCACAGCTGTTCAAGTATGTTTCATTCATTGTTATGTTGCAATCTGTCTCATTTTATTCTCATGCAGCAACCTTAAATATGTTAAGGCTTTAGAACTATATGATGATTGCCCCTGAATCCTACT
Organism: Polyodon spathula; assembly: GCF_017654505.1. Lineage (NCBI taxonomy): Eukaryota > Metazoa > Chordata > Actinopteri > Acipenseriformes > Polyodontidae > Polyodon > Polyodon spathula. The sequence continues at coordinate 43,551,273 of NC_054538.1, forward strand.
AAATTTTATAAAGTATTAGAATGCTAACCCCTATTTTAATATCATCTCACTTTAAGGAATTGACGATAACTATAGCAGTGATTTGAAAGTATTCAAGAAGAAATTCAATGGGAAAACTCCTCATCTCTTACTGATGCTGCTACCATCCTATAGGCTTGAGTCTCAACAAAGTGGTCGAAGGAAGAAACGTGCCTTAGATGCTGCATATTGTTCTAGGTATGGACGAAGAATGTTCTCATAAGCATCAGTCTACTGCAAATAGATATGTGTTTGTGTATATATTAATTTTGGACAACATTCTCTGGAATCAATTATCAGTTTTAGCCGTCATTAATTGCAACTTTCTCCCTAGCTAGTGGTTCTCTGACTTTTTTTTTTTTTTAAATAGCATTGCTGTCTATCAAAAGAGAAAGGAGACTAAATTAAAGAAGTGTTGCTTTGCCCAATTTAGTTACAGCAAAAAAAAACACTCACCAGTGGTAGCAGTCAGCTTGATGACAACAGAATTATTGCAGATGTAATCATTACTGGTATTTTTTTTCTGTACAATAAATAACCCAAGAAACAATGTATGAAACACATGTTAAAATACAAATAAAAAAAAAAATCATAAGAAATAAAACATTGGGCGCTGCGCTCGAACACATTATGTTCTCTGAATAAAATAATGCTTCTGCACTCTGCCGTTGATCTCTCTGCTAATTACAGGACTAACTTTATCACAAAAAGCTAAGGGGGTTTCAAAACCTCATTTGAAACATCTTGCCTATAGCAGATTCCCTATTTCTCAAACTACTCTTCTTTTATAAACAGGAATATACAGGACAACTGCTGCTTGCGCCCATTATATATTGACTTTAAGAGGGATCTTGATTGGAAATGGATTCACGAACCCAAAGGATATAATGCCAATTTCTGTGCAGGGGCCTGTCCATATTTATGGAGTGCAGATACTCAACATAGCAAGGTCAGTAAAACATGTCAATAGAGGGGTGTGAACAATGAGGCATGTATACAACAAAGACAGTCCAGATAGTATTGAATGTGACAAAACAAAGGTTTATTTGTAAAAATAAAAGGAAACCGTTAGGGGATTGCACTCTGGGATAAACTATAAACAAAAAGTTGAACACAGGATTGTTCTGGTGCTGCCTTCTCTGTCCAGTGAGCAGCAGGCTTGTAAGTTCTTTACTCTGCCACAGGTCAGGTTGCACAGAGTAAAAAGAATAAGAACAAAAACAAGTCAGTCACTCAGTCTGTACTCACACAAAACCACTAATTCCTCCGCCCTCCGGTTTCACAGTCTCCTCCTGTGTTTCCAGGGCCCAACCTAAGAACAGCAGCACATCCCCTTTTGTAGCCAAGCCCTGACCCTGTAGCAAGTGGAATATCAATCCCTGTGTTACAGCTTAATCTTCACGACACGAGTGGCAGGGATTTATATACTCGCGCTTCCTCCCCTCACCAAGATGGCGCCCCCCCCCCCCCAAATGTGACTTGCATTCCGGACACGTGATCTTGGTGAGGGAAGCCCTGGGTTGATCCAATGTCTTCTGCTATTGGGAGGCTGAATTGCAAACCGAAACCCCTTTGACTCATCACAATGAGAATGACGAGTACAGTGGACAGGGGCTGCTTCCCCTGGCTTTGAGTTATGGATGTGTCTAATGGTTTAATTGGCAAGGTTTTAGTGCTAAACACTGATAACGTGAGGTAAAGGAACAGGCCAAAAATACTAGGTCTTCAGTGTAAATGTTGAACATTTACTATCTACTATTACTTGTGTTGTTTTTGTATTGTATACTGTACTACCTGCATCTTAAATTTAGTACCTCTGTAATAAATGCATATACTTCACCAAAGATGAAGGTTGTTAGCTTTTAGTTCAGAACAATTGTGGAAGTAGGAAGCAATCATCACATCAATGCATATATTGGACATATACCCAAAAAGCAATAAGGCAACTATAAATACTGTCACACACCAGAGGCGATGCAATTTGTCATTGACAAAATACTTTCGCAAAGGCGTAACCATACACACCAGAAGTGACACAGAGGCGATGCGACAGGTCTAAAAACTGATATTACAAATTCCTATTGACAAAATTGTGATCAAGACTGGTACATGTTCGTCAACATGATGTGGAGTGTCACACACAAGGCTTATCCAGTTCCTTCCAAGTGGACTTCCAAATATTGTCTTTCAAATCTTTATCTTTATAATTGCGATGACTGCTATAAAGGTCTGGATATTTTTTCCTTGTCATTTTGGAAAGGTAAAGGTACAAAATGAAAGGTATCAAAAGTATAGATTCGATTCATTTTGTCACAGTTTTACTTGTTGCATTGTGTCTATTGATTAGCAGCCTTAAGACCGTAGAATGGTTAATCATTATCCACAGGAAATGTACTGTATTTCTTGCATTCAGGGTAAAATGGAACATTGACAGTTAACTGTAGTTATGAATTTGAAAATAGTTTTATTTAAACACAAAAATAAAATATTTAGATACAAAAACACACTGCTGACAGAGCGAAAATAAAAAGGTTTAAGAAAACAAAATCCTGAACACTTAATAATACAAATATAGTTCAGGCTGGGCAAATCGCTGTCACAGATCCTATATTTTACTTTTAATGTCATTCTCCCCTGTCTTGGTCCCGTTCCTCCTCTCGAACACCCATCTACTCTCCACCCTGCAGTTTTCCCTGCTCTGGGTTTTTATACAAGTGACCATCTCCTGATTAGCAACAATTAATCAATTAATTAACTCGGGAGATGGTCACCTTGGGGCTTCCCATCCAAGCTGCAAAATAATAACAAACATCCTATAAAATGCCATCCTATAAAATACACAAATACAAATTACACAGGGGCGGAGGTACCCTGTTCTAAAATAAACAAACATTTTCTTTAAATAATAAACAATATATTTTAAATCATAAACAATAATAACACACTTGGCTATTCGCCGGTCTTTATATACAAATAAATAAATCATAATACAGACACAAAACAGTACATAGGGGAAGAGGGGTACCCCTTTCTAAAATACATAATATAAAATAAAAACCAAACCATTTTTATGTATAGTATATATTGTGTGGTGCAAATTAGGCTTCAGTTGAATGGAACAGTTGAAACCTACTATTGAAAACATAAGGAGACGTGAAGCTCAGGGAACAGAAGGTGAATATCATAACATGTTTGCAAGATTAAGTATGGTGGATTTAACCGTAAAAAAAACGTGCCATTTTTATGTCGTATTTCCCTGATTTATGACACTATTCAATCTCCAAGGCATAGGGGTACACACCCCTGCTACATTAGTAAAATGGTCAAATACCTTATTTAAAACAAATACTGTGTCATAGAACCAGGAAATAAAACAAGTACCATTTATTATTATTATTATTATTATTATTATTATTATTATTATTATTATTATTATTATAGTCAAATGTCCTCTTTAGTAATTACTGCCATTCATATTTGAAAACGTATGTTTATTAGACATTCTGCTTATAAAGTGTGCATAGTTGTGTTTATATCTTATTTATACCTTCTTGAAATTGAAATTGAACTCAAAATCTGGTATAATTCACAGTTTGTAATCACTACTTCTGTGTGATAGAAGTCAAAGGGTATGTATGTGCCGTTTACTTTGGTAACACTAATTCCAAAGTAGTTCCTAAGTAGTGCTAAAACAATTACCTAATAGTTACATTAAATACTTTGTGGTAATAACATAATCTACTAATATATCCCCCTTCAACTCAAAACATTACCACACAGTTCCTTGGTAAAATAGTTAAATTAAATAATGCTTTTGACATGCATTTGCCAGCACACACAGTATGTCAACATGCTTTAATAACCAGTGCTACTGAATTCTGTAACAGTGATGATATATTATTATTTCAGATGAGTTTTAATTTGTTTTTGGTTTGTTTGTTTTCCAGGTGCTCAGTTTATATAACACGAAAAATCCAGAAGCCTCTGCATCTCCATGCTGTGTATCTCAAGATTTAGAACCTCTTACTATCCTGTATTATATCGGAAAAACTCCCAAAATCGAACAGTTGTCAAATATGATTGTCAAGTCTTGCAAGTGCAGTTAAAACTTTTGAAAATCCTGGGTACATCAGTGTTAAAAAAGAAAAAAAATCACAACACACGGTACTAGTCTGTTTGGAAGAATCTTTACAGCCAACAGGAGCAAAGCATTTCGAAGGCATTAATTCCTATGCTTCACCTACTATGTTAGTGAGATAGAGGAGAAACAGAACATTGTAAACACTGGAAGATTTTGTAAGTGTTAATATGTGAAATAAATTGAAGAATCCCATGTTCCTGAAAGCGCTGTGTAGGTATCACACCTAATCTAATCTCTCTCTGTATTGTTATGCAATTGGCATCCTAAGAACTCATTACAATACAAGCCATTTTTCTGTGTTATTTGTATGTAAAACATTCACTTTAGGGTGTTCAAATCTTGGTAAAGTGATGTGTGAATGGGTTACTAAAATGCTTGACTAGTGACCCTTATGCCAGTTTTCAAGTGTTTCCAAACTGTCATTTTAAAATACAATGAAACATGTAATATACTGAACTACATCCGTTTAAAAGTCCAACTTCTCTTATAGTACATTATGGATAAGAATAATACAAATACGGCTAATTGTTTGGTCTAGAAAACAGTCCGCTATACCAGGAATTTAGATTTTTATTATAATAAATGTGTAGAATTTGAACTTTTCTTGTATTTGTGGACTCCAGTTATCCCCCATGTTATTGGTTACACTGTGGACCAGATCTTCACACTTTAAAAGTGCTTAATGTATATGTCCCCTCTGTATGACTGTCATTGTATAAATCAAAAACGTACTACTGCAACTAACCATATCGCATGCCTCGTAGATGGTCTGTGAGATCTCTATGGAAAAACATATCTTAGTCAAAACTGCATAGACTATAAGTGCTGGAACCTGTGGCCATTCCTCTTGAAAGGCTTGTTTCAAGGACACAGTATAGTGCTCTTCAAACAAACCATTCACACATGCAGCTAAGTGGACTGGATCGTTATTGTGCTGAAAAACTGCTGCATGGCAGCAGGTCCTATTCCCAAAAGGCTAAGGAGTGTTTGGTAGTTGAGAGTGGCAAAATTGGATTAAGCAAAGGGGGTCAAATGCAGCGTACCAAAGTTAGTCCACTTGGGTAGTCAGATCCTTGAGAGCAAAGTATCACACAATAAGATTATATATATATATAGACCCTACATTTAAAATAGTTGTTATGCATGATCTGTAATACTGTTTTCTGTTTTAAATAATCAAATGTCAGTTAATATGCTTCAGCTATAAACAACAAATTGTCCATTATCACTCAATTAAACTGTTCTGTGCCTACGCAGCAATTTCGGCAGTTTAATATGACCTGCCATTTTGAAATGTGCACAAAAAGACTTGACATTACATATAGTTTTACTTAAATATGTTTGTGTGAATCACAATAGGGTATGTGTCTTTCTTTTTGCACAGGGATCCCTTTATATATTTATGACACTGAATTCCGCACTTCAGATTAGTAAAGAAGGGTTTATATAGCTATGGCCAAAAGTTTTGCATCACCTAGAATTTTAGGATTGAGACATTATTTAGATATTTTAATAAGTCTTAGTAGTAGTACAGTATTTCGTGTTAGATTTCGAAATGTCATATATATATATTTTTTTTATATGAAGTATATTAAGAAATACAAAGCTGTATGTAATTTAATATATGACTGTAACATTAATCAGCATGTTTAATTCGACTGTGAAGCAAAACTAGTTAATTCTATAGGATGCAGCAAAACTTTTGGCCAGAGCTGTAGAACTTATTACCAGTCTAACCTGTTCCGATCAGTTAAACCAATTTCCGGGATCATCTGTTTAGTACGCAAAAATCAGGATTAAGTTAATACAGATTTGCAGGATTTTGCTGTCTGCCTTTTTAGTCCACTTAATGTAGACTAATACACTGGTACGCTGCAATTGACCCAGGAGGTTTAACAACCTTTAGTAGTTTTAAAAGCAGCGGTGTAACTTGTAAGTGGATGTGATATAGTATTGTAGAAGTACAGTATATATATATATATATATATATATATATATATATATATATATATATATATATATATGCTGCTGTGGTTTTTAATGAAACAGCTATTTACAAATTAGGAAAGTCCACCCACAATGAATATATGTTGATCTGAATAGAAATGCTGATACAAAGATCCAATTGAGAAATATTTTAAGAAGGAAGTAACGGTTGATATAAAAATCCACACTAATTGTTATGAAACAAAGAAAAGGCCAACGTACTACTTCAGTACTAAAGTGCATAAACCTGGCCCCATAACAGTGAAGGCTGGCTGAAGTTCCCTGTGGACACAGCCTGTCAGTAGATGCAGTTCCAACTGTCCAAGGCTGTATTTAGGCTGTATGTGTTAAACAAATAACTCCAGGAGAATAGCAGGCTCAGAAGAAGTGTTTCTATAAACCCCTAAGAAAACTTCATTTTTTGCATATCCGATACTTTTCTACATGTCACACAGGCTTTCTGTTTGGTTTTGTTTTCTTGTCTACCGGGGTCCTAGAATGCAACACCTTCTCGTTTCATTATGTAATACCTTTGTGTTCAAAATCAAAGGGTTAGAAACCTGGCAAATGGCACTAAAAGGAAATTTCTTTGATCTTATCTCTTGTTTAGATTGAGATGTATGTCACAGTTGTAGAACTATACTTGATTGCGCTGGACGCAGCCAATTTGTACACTTTGATTGCTCTCTCTTTATATAGTGCTTCTCTTTGTTTGAGTGCCTTCCTTTGTCATTGTTCTTCCTCATTAGGATAATTTCTTTCTTTAACAGAATTGCACTGATAGTATTGTAATGCTTTTTTCCTCTGTAAGTTTAAAAAAAATCTTTGTTTTGTTTTTGTTAATAGGCATTTATTATTTCCCCTTAGTAAACAATGGACACGGAGAAATACAGCACTTAAAAGGGAGGGTTGGGGATAACATTATTTCCTTCTATCAACAATAAAGTTATATGGGCAGCATGGAATTGAACCGTTAAATGTAAACAGCATTGTTATGTTTTGTTGACCCATTGCAATGTATTTTAACACATGGTATGTTTGTTGTGGTGCTCTAGTGGTAAATAAATTATTTAAATTACAATGACTGCATCAATCAACTTATTTGAATATAAAAATGCTGTTTTTCTGTGTTGGTATAATAATTAGTACCAAAAGTATTTAAGTGCAATGCAGGACCGCACCATGGTTAATTTCTAACAGACAATAGTACAAGTGCAGCTACAAAGGTACAAGCCATTGGGTAGAATGGCACTTCCTTGGTAACATTTTAAAATGTTGACAATGTATCTTGATGGTATCAACCAATATACACCGAAGATTAATTGCAGTACCATGGCACCATATCAGTACCAGTGTGCAATATCTTTCCAAATCCAGTGTTACCTTTGCTGATAATGCTGTGGTCTGATAAGGGTTCTGCTAGGGTTATGCTATTATAATAGTACACTAATGACATCCCATTTCAAAATAATCACGTCTTGATGGTAAAAAAAATAAAAATGTTATGTTAAAATAAAATACCACTGCAGATGTTCATAATTAAGTCGCTGTTATCTTCAACCAAAGTTTGTATCCTGGATTTAGCTGTTTTGGATTTAGTTTAACTTAATTACTGGTTGAGGTGATAAAAAAAAAAAAAAAACGAATACATAATGCACCTTTTCAACATAAATACACATAAAACAGACAGCAATATAAGCAATTGGAATAAAACATAAAAGTAAGTGAATAGAAAAATAGGTATAAGTTTTATTTCTAGTCTATTGCACATATTCACAAAGGGTTTGCCACTGTGCTTAGTTAACACCAGTTGACATTATAAATATTCAAATAAATAACCCTGGAGGCTCATTTAAGAGCCCCCTACAAGTATCTAGTTTCTTGCTAGTTCTAATACATTGGTATGTTGTTTTTTGTTTCACTTGAAAATAAAGTAGAAGTCAATGGACTAAAAAACTTGCAACCCTATTGGCCAAACTCTCTGGCAACCTGTAGTAAACTGCATCATGATTTCCATTACATGAGAGTAGATGTTAAAACTTCATGCTGATTTGAACTCGGCTCTCGCCAAGATAAGCACCAACTAAGATGTAGCTTTACAGTAAACTAATGTGATTCATCTGCATCTCCATGCTTTCCATCTGATGACGTAGATATCCTTCTGTCTGGTGTTGATGGCTGAAGTGTAATGCTGGTTCCAGCGATCAGCTTGTTTTGCCTCCCCAGCACATCAGCACACACAATGGCTGCGATGCTGGCTCCGGGGATCAACCCAGTGAGGTCTCCCCAGCGCATCAGCATGACAACCGTTTGGATTGAGCTAAGAAGGGTACATCTCTGGGGTCTTCAAGTGTGCACCTTCTATCATCTGCGTTTTGTCGACTAGCCCACTACACCTCAAGAGGGCTTGACAGTGATTCTGGAGTCCCCCACTCAACTCAGCCCAGCTTACTTACCTATACAGCAGCGTTGCTTTCTTCCTATTGTGCTTGAGATTCCCAGCCGGAATCTTTCCTCAACCACAGCCAGTTGCTGCTCCTTTCTGCTGCTTCAGACAAATTTGCAACTCTTGGCCACTGAACCCAACATCTCTGAAAATCCAGGTTGTAGAGTGTGCCACAAATCCTTGCCAACCCACCTCCACTGGGTAAACTCAGACTCTCCATCCTCGCTGTTCCGCTTCAGCAGCTAGTTGAGCATACTGAAGTTTCTTCCTCTCATACGCTCATCCACAGCATCCTCCCATGGCACTGTTAACTCTACCATATGAACAAGTCATGCTGATCCAGACCACAAGACAATGTCTGGTCGAATGTTAGTGGTGGCAATCTCAGGTGGAAAAATAAGCGGTGGCAGGCCCATTGTGATTTTGTAACAAAGTGAGCTGCTGATGGTATGTCATAATTACCTATAATTGGATTTCTTCCAGTTCTTATTAAACTCTCCATATGAAGCTTCAATCTTGTTGTTAGCCCAGGAGAAATAACCTGAGCTTCCTGGAAGCAGAAGCTTTTGTGTAGTATTGCATCCAGGTAACTACTCCCCCCCTTTTTTTTTTCTTTTGTAACATTTCGTCCCTCCAAAATATCTGTCAATCTCCCTGTTTAAACTTCAAGACATGCCCCTATTCTGTCTAGCTTTTTCATTTTCAGTTTCACTATGCTTCATGCACAGAGCCCAGAAAAATACAGCAGATTTTCAGCCCTTCAACATTGCTTTTCCACCACAAATGTCTCCTTGGATTCTTATACACATTTGTTGGAACCTGCTTTTCTCCACCCCACCCCCCTTCTATCCCCACTCCTGTCCCCACTCCTGTCTCAGCACTCCTGTAGAACATTCTCCTTTATTCTTGCTACAGCTTCAAGAACTGGTCCTTCCTCTGCCGTCTTCCTTCGCCATAAGATAACTGAAGCGCCAGGATCAATCTCTTTCTTATTCTCTCAACCTCAGCAATTCTTTTTCTGTCACCCAGGATCTGCTATGATAAAACTTGTAAACTTGGTTGCTTTTCTGCAAGGAGAATCCACCCCTTACCAACACGTCAAATCAACAAGCTCATAAAGGCTCTGTGTGTTATTCTCCCATGTCGCTTCTTTTTTTTCGGCCGCTCAGTCAAGCGCTGGGAAGCCAAAACGGGAGTCAACCGCTTTCAGCCTGGAGGAAGGGTCAGCCACGGATTCCCTGAGGTTTCTAAAAAATAAAAAATATGTGAGTAGGGGGTTTTCCTTACCTTAGTGCTGATTGGTTTGTATTTAGTTCTTTCTCCAGGGCTAACAACGAGAATGGATGTTCATGTGTGGAGTTCATCCGAACCAGAAAGAAACCTAAGATTTGCACAGCAATGTTACTTCAAAATGTATAAGTTCAGAGCTAATCTTTCCTCCCACATGCACAATGAAAGAAGCCGCTGTCTTAGTGCCAATGTCTGGGCAATCATTCACACAAATAAAAGCAGTGTGGTTCCAAACAACATGGGAGGTAGAGCCCCAGGTTAACTGCTAGAGCTCAAGACTAGTCCAGAACAGCAAAACACGTAGTGACTCACTTTGGGAACATGGGAAAGTCAATTTATGCTTTGTAAAGAAAAGAAAAAATGACCTCTAAATAAACATACTGCTGGCTCTACATCATGTTTATTAATACAGTACAACTAAAGCCTAGATTACTGTAATTCAATTTTAGTGCAGCGCCAAAGCCATATAGTATTGCAGACCTACTGTAAGTGGAAATAATCAGGTATTGCTTATGTATAGGGCACAAATTATTCAATGTACTGTATTATTTTTTATGAGTACCCAAAACATCACATAACAGGGTTGTTTCACATACCCTGATTAGCACTCAACCTGATTTACCTTACCTAGGTAACATTAGGTAGTCCAAGTTATCCACTGTATATTTTTTGCATTACGTGGCAATCACATACTGACTCAATGGTTTTCCGGTTTATTATTAAACAACCTAGCTTTTGTTATTCACAATGCACCTGACTGGACCTGACCTTTCTGCCAAATGAATACCCAGAGGCTGGCGTGTGGAATGTAAATTACTTTGCGTATATCATGATGCAGAGTCAACATTTTAAAATAATAAATGTTTCCCCTCTTTTTGGAAAAACAGACGGTGTAGGAAGAAAGTTGGCAAAGTTCAATTAAAGTTGCACTGCATTGCACTGGAAGCCCAGTTTTGTTGATCTAAAGCAATTGTACTGACAAATTAAGTTTTTGTTTTTCTTAGTTTGCTTAGATTTGTAGAATGTTTGATAAAAGTGAAGCTTAACTGGCAGTTGGTGTGTGCTTATGCTATTGTATGTTAATTAGCCATGAGGTTTCTGAATACTCTATACAACACAGAAGCACATGTAAGCAAATAACCTTTCCTTATGTACTCTATCTAATTTCATTTTCTACTCTATCAGAAAAGTGTATTATGTATAGACTTGGCATAATTCGATTTGTATTTTTTTTAAATAATTTTGACATATAATATTGATGTTAATTTTAAGCTCTTTTTGTTGATTTTCATTTTCATTCTGTTTTTGTCTCATTCTTTCCAAACAGGCTTCCATCAAAGCCTGCGTTATCTTTGCATGACTTTCTTTTCATTCCTATTCACTTTTTGTAGAGCTGTAAATACATATTTTATGCAACTTGTTTTATACACATCAAGGTGGGCTCTAATAAGTCCTCAAGCAGCATTTTTCTTACTTTGCCTATCTGTAAATTTAGATTATTATCCCTAGAATTTTTTTTTCGTTAGGTGTGTATGTGCAGTGAAATTAATGTTTACCGATAAAAATCTAATCATTCCTAGTCTAATTATATACTGCTTAGTATTAGTAAATGTGGTTTTCCGGGTTTTTTTTTTTTTGATTTTTATAAATGTTATATATCAGCATTTGTTTTCTTGAAAAGGCCTTCAGTCCATTGAACAGTGCAATTCAGTTCATTGCAGGTAGTTTACACATTTACAATTATTACTATTCAGCGCTGTGTCACTTAAACTGAAAATGCTGTCAAATTGATTTGAATGGTGAGGGATTTTTTTTTTTTTTTTGTAATGTTAACTAATTTCAACAAGGGCCAAAGCTGTCATCCTTCTAAAATGTTAAAAACAATTGTGTGAGATAATAAACTTGGAAGCAAAATGTAACTATTAAATACATTATCTGCAATCAGAGGAAACAAGGTGAATAATTGACTGAACTCAGAGGGTTGTAATCAGGGCCAGATTAACGCATAGGCAAACTATGCAGCTGCCTAGGGCCCAAAGTCAAGGGGGGAGGAGGGGGCAAAACTAAACGGTTTCACTCACTGACATTCCAGACGAGGCAGTGTATCTCACTTGTGTTCACACACAATTAAACTGGCTGACCTGGAACTTACTCTTGCTCACTTTCGTGTGGTGACACAAGTAAACTCCAGGTCAGTCAGTTTGATTTTGCTTGAATACAGCAAACGGTGTCTCTTTCATGAGCATCGTAGCATAAGCATATGAAACAGGAAGAAGAAGAGTGCAAGAGGCAAAGGTGGGTGTTATAAATATTTTTACAAATCGGTGCTGAAAGCCCCAAACCGCCGAAAACCTTATCCCCAATCCTGGAGAATGAGCATTTTCTGTAAAGAAGTGTCAAAACCAAGTCAAAAACCACCTCCAATCAACAGTAAAGCAAGGTAAGTTCACTGCCTTTGCTGTATTGTCAATTGAGAAAGAATTAAACCACGTTAAACTGCATTCGACTTAAGGTCCATACATTTAAGGCCAGTCAGTAAAAAAAGCCACATTTTAACACTAAAATGTAAATAAATAAATATGGTATAATCTTCGTATTGCTTTGTGGCTTTCCCAATCAGCTTGAATGACATACATCGTATGTGATGGAAGTGAAAAGCATCAAAATTAACAATACTGTGCTGAAATTAGTAAATGCATTCTGCAACCAAGTAGCCAAAGCACAGCAAGCTTGGGAGACATCGTCCGGCTGGCAATGCTTTTACCACACATTGTTCTTGGAAATATGCTGGATAGCCAAGACGGAATTTATGCAGTAACGAGTGACTGACTTGATGGATCTCAGACGGGATCTGGCAGCTGATGAAAACTGGCACAAAATTGTTCTCTTGTCTACACCTAGCAGAGAGCCACGTTTTCCAACATTTGCCAAGTAAATCTTGAAAAAACAGACGTAAGGAATCAATTGTCTACAGTCATTCTGAATGTAATTCTGACCATCAAGACTGCTGGTAAAAACAGAACAAGCTTCAGACCAATGAAGCAAACGACCCAGTCTGTTAATGTGCAGGACATGAAAAGTAAGTAAGACCTAAAGAAATATTAATGCACAAAACTAGCCTATTTTATAATGCATTTGGTTGTTTCTGATTTATTTTAAATGACATCAGAAAAAAAGTGTCAGTAAAAAATAGGCCACTGTAAATCTGTATGTCAATAAAAACACAATTATAAAGTTTTCTTTTTTCTTTTTTATTTTATAGATTTGTGTGGACTATAGGGGACCTACAGTTATTGGACACAAGTTTGTTAAATTGAATAGCAGTCAACATATGGTGTTCTTATTCATATATATATATGAACACATTATGAATACCTTCCTAATATTGAATTGCAGCCCCTTTTGCCCTCAGAACAGCCTCAATTCATCAGGGCATGGACTCTACAAGGTGTCGAAAGTGTTCCACAGGGATGCTGGCCCATGCTGACTATAATGCTTCCCACAGTTGTGTCAAGTTGCCAGGTAGTGGATCTCTACTCCGAATAGCTCGTTCCATCTCATCCCACAGATGCTCAATTGGATTGAGATCTGGTGACTGGGCAGGCCACTGTAGTAAGCTGAATTCACTGTCATGTTCGTGGAACCATTCCTGGACAATCCTATCATTATCCTGCTGAAAAAATCCATTAGCAGATGGATACACTGCTGCCATGAAGGGATGCACCTGATTGGCAATGATGTTCAGATATCCTGTGGCATTCAAACCTTGCTCCACTTTTATCAATGGGCCCAGTGTGTGCCCTGAAAACACACCCCACACCATCACACCACCACCACGAGCTTGCAATGTCGACACGCGGTATGATGGATGCATGCACTCATGTGGTTGCAGTTCTTGACACACTCAAACCGACATGCCTGGCACCTACTACCATATCCAGTTGAAAGGCACTTAAACCTTTTGTCTTGCCCATTTACCCTCTGAATGGCACACATACACAATCCATGTCTCAATTATGTCAAGGCTTAAAAATCCTTCTTTAACCTGTCTCCCCTTCATCTACACTGATTGAAGTGGATTTAACAGGTTACATCAATAAGAGATCATAGCTTTCACCTGGATTCACCTCGTCAGTATATTTCATGGAAAGAGCCGGTGTTCCTAATGTTTTGTACACTCAGTGTGTGTGTGTGTGTATATATATATATATATATATATATATATATATATATTATATATATATATATATATGTACAGTTTATTCCACATACTTGCATATTGGATTATTGCATGAATCTCTTAATTGCATAGGATGCAGCTGGTCACGTTTTTTAGTGCATCATTTTCTATGGTTAAATGCATATCGGATACATGCATAATTCCCTTAATTGCATGAAACTGTGCGGTCTCAAAGTCCATTTTACGTTGCATTTTAATTTTGATAATTGCAAACAATGTTCAAGTGTTTAAAAAAAAAACAACAAAAAAAAAAAACCTTTGAGTGTTTCAGCAATAGCAGTGATGTAGTAGATCAACCAGTGCAACAGGTCACCAACATTTCTGGACCAAAATATATATATATTTTTTATATTATGCTTTCTGCCAAGTCACAGAACCACTATTCTGCCATTTTAGGTTACGGGAGTTCCTTTGAAAAGGGACAGGACTGACAGTGACTGAGCCAATCACTTGACAGATGGAGACTATTGGATGTTAGGGCAATAGTTCAATCTATTTTTCTTCCTATGATGAGGTTTTAACCAATCACAGGCCAGAATTTCCAACCACTGATTTTATATATATATATATATATATATATATATATATATATATATATATATATATATATATATATGATAATTAGTCTATAAACAAGTTATTTATATAGGAAGGTAGGGGCCCAGAAGTGTAGGGCCCCGTGATGGGTTAATCCTGCTCTGGTTGTAATTAAAGAGGCTGTGTGGTCGAACGGTTCAAATCCCAGCTCAGCCACTGACTCACCGTTTGACCCATAGCAAGTCACTTAACCTCCTTGTGCTCCGTCTTTGGGGTGAGATGTTCTTCTAAGTGACTCTGCAGCTGATGCATAGTTCACACACCCTAGTCTCGTATCTTGTAAAGCGCTTTGTGATGGTGGTCCACTATGAAAGGTGCTATATAAAAATAAAAATATTATTATTATTATTATTATTATTATTATTATTATTATTATTATTATTATTATTAATAATCATACTTGTTATAATAGCTGTCTTAGAAAGATCCAAACCCTACTGGCCAAACAAAGGAATACAGTACAGTACGGTTACAGTAGTCCACAGGAACAGTTCTCCACTACAGTTACAGCTAGTCTTCAGTACTTGTGGAACTAAAATAAATCTTCTCACAGCTATTTCAGTTTTTACGGTCTAAGATTCCCAAACATGCGTGTCCTTTGTGCTTTTGCTTGATTGAATGACATTATTAAACGGTCTATTTAACTTTCAGAAGTTAAGTCAGAGTGGTGGGACGAGAACCCTGATCAATGCAATTCCTGTAGTGAAACATCATTTTCCTACCACTACCCAACGCATAGATCAAAGCAAGATTAACACTGACTTTTATTACACTAGAAACCACTAACAAAAGGGCAACTATGTCTCCACTGTATCAGAACATAGTTTGGGAGAAATATTATCCAGTTTTCAAATTCCATCTAACCGCTATACAAATAAACAATGCTACTGTATTACACAACAAATCATCTTACGATTAGGCCACACAAAACCATCTGGTTACAACCCCATCTATGAGCCAAGGAGGAAAAAAGTCTGCAGATAAACATTGCCATATGTGGGAAGGAAATGCACACTTCAGGCTGAGGCATTGATGATTTAAATCTGAAGCAAGCCACACAATAGCTCTTACCAGTTACTGGGATACCAAGTTTTTCTGTTGTTTATTTATTTTTTTCCCCATGACTAACAATTTGGACTTAGGTGTGTTAAGACACCTAACTACTAAGATGGCTACATGATAATGTGTAAGTTAATATGTACAGTTGACTGGTATGAGTCTATGCACATTGGATAGAAATGAAAAATGATAGCTGACCGAGCAAATGATTGAAATCTTTAAAATCTTAAAAGCAGTTGACATAGTTAATGTGAACCAATAGTTTAAGTGCAGCAACAAAAACCAGGACTAAAGGGCACAGTTGGAAACTAAGTGGAGTCTCATTCCAGAACAGTTTTCCAGGAATATAAAGCCTCTCTTTTGATTTTTGTGTGAAGTGTAGCACAGAGGACATGTTCTCTCAGGAGAGGCACAGTATGGTATAACAATTATTTTCTGTTTACTTTGCTTTTGCATGCAGGCACTTCTCTTCATAGCTTCTTTTAGTTAATGTCTCAGGGGATATATATTTCATACCAGCAGACAGAAATCATTCCACTCATAGTTTGCTTCAGAGTAGGGCAGTGGGTGATTTCAAAAGTGACCCTTTAGAGGACCATACTTTTTTTTTCCCAAATTTGGTCCTTTTGCTGTAAAACTCATTAGATGGCACAGGTCACACATGTACATGTTAAGTCAATCCAAAGACTCAGTTTTCACTTTTCTCTCAAGGTACTGTCCTTCTGACTGAAAACTGCATCATCTCTTTATTGGGAAAATATACACACCCAGGGCTCATAAAGAGTTTAAAGCCAGCCACTAATTGCTTCTGATGTGAAATGAGGTAAATGCCATTATCATGCATTCCCCACACATTCACTGAGTGCCCCTTAGGAAGTACCTCATTAGTTTCCTTAATATCCGAATATCTGCCCTGTCTTTTGACTACAGGCAGGTTGTGAATGCCAGTTTTATTTCCTTCTCAAATTAGCAGCAAATTATTTTAGTACTATTGCTTGGAAACCTGAAAGCTCAATAGGAGTGTGTGAACGGAAGTGAAGGAATCTGATCTGCACATCTACCTCCCGACCAGGGAGGGCGCTAAGTAAGATTGGTGGTATGACACAGGGATGGGCCGGCTTGATTAAAGGACGGAACCGGAAGTCATCCATATTGGTTAAAAGACATAGTTGCAGGGCTGCTAAACTACTCCATGGTGATCAGCTGTGGTGTGCATGACAATCGGAGAGCATTGCACCGTGCTGATCACGGGGAGGAGTTTGGCAGTATAAAGAGGACGCAGCTACGGCCCCTTGTGCTGAATCATAAATGCAGCCAGAGCACAATGTGTTTGGTTTGGTTTTGCCAGACAGAGAAGACTATGGGAGCTGAAGCTGACCAGCCAACACATACACCCGGAGCACCTGCACTGCCACACCACGGCAAGCTGTCACTAACACTGGAGCACCATTCCTTGTACAGCCCTTCAACCTGTGCACTGGTGGGTTATAACATTGTTGTTTATTTGTATACCTTTGTATGGGTTCCAGACTAATGAAAATATATGGTGGAGCATATATTTTCAACATATAAAATAAATATATGGTTTACAGACTAAAATATATTTCAAATAGATCTCAAATATTTTAAATATATAAAAAAGGGGCCAATTTCTATATATGAAAAAATATAAGGATCATACTTTTCTACCATATATTAAAAATATATGTTTGTTCCATAAGGGAGTATTTACATGCTTGTAGAATTTAACACAGAATTGCAAATTATGGTGAAATGTAAAAAAATGCCTAAACACACAAAAACCACAGAGGAATATGCCCATGACCATAAGGATTTTATTGTGGAAGATAGCAAAGGAAAGAAGGTGCAACTGAAGTGTACAAATACTATTGAGTTACTATACATACTGTGAAAAAAAACATCCAATTTTGGAAAGTACCATAAAAAACTTTAAATAAGTTGATTTTCTAGGCATTTTTGCATGACCCTTAAAAAGGGGGAGCGACTGATATATCGGTGCAACATATGCGCCGGTGTGTCCAATATTAAACTACTGTACCAGTGCCACAATGGGATTACTACAGCCATGGTTATGGCTCACACAAACCTAACTGTCAATAACCCGATTTATTTGTTCAGGATCTATGACATTTAAGTCATGTTGCTAGGTCGAAATACAAAACCACTGTTCTAATTTTAAAAAAAATGTATTTTTTACTCTCAATACTCTCAATACCGTCTCAATACAGTCTATTTTGAATGTTAAACACAAGTTTGCAGACACTTGAATTAACTCCTCTCAAAAACATCAGAGCTATACTGCTTCAGTTAGTGTTAACACAATACCTGTCAGTCTCTATTGATTTCCTTATTCCCATCCTTCCGAACTGAACCTGCCCCTGGGATCTGTACCAAACAGCTATTGATTAGAAAATAGTCAGGTCTTCCTTTCAATCTCAAAATGTCAACCATTATGAGTTGGGAAATGACCCTCGTGTAACATGACCTAAGCAACTATTTACAAAGCTGCTTGATAGGCTCACTGTGACCACATATCTGTTGCATTCTGGGAACAAACATTCTCCATTTCATTCCTCACTCCAACCTGAGCAGACGTTTTTGTGAGAATCTCTTTCTCTTCGAGACTGTTTTGGCTAGTTATTACCGTCTGTATTCCTCTTTGGAAGCTGGCTTGCCCCTTCCTTTGGATGAGCCAGTAGTTCTTTTTTCTGTATTGATTGTATTTTTTAACTAAATCACACCACTGTGTGTTTTAGTGCGGATTGCTGAGAAGCAGAGGTTGCTGTTTCCAGCTTAATTACAAAAAGAAAAAGAAAAACACACACATTTGTTCTAATTTGTCTTTTGACAGATTGTTTATTGTTTCGATTCCTGGTCCATGTTCATGCGCTGTGCCAGACCAAGTATTTGTTTTTTGTGTGTCTTAAAAAATAAATAAAAATAAAAATCTACTTTACTGTTCCTGTTGTCTTCGATCGGCTACAGTGCTTTCCAGTGTGCCCGCGCCTCGAAGCTCCGGCTCTGCGTAACACATTACACTAGCTCCGTGCATAGCACCTTGGGCTTTATTCGGTAGTACACAGCACTTCCATGCATAGTACCCCGTACACCTACCTGGTGTCCCTGTGCTCGATACACCTCAGTGCATAGCACTTCCATGCATAGCACTGATGTATTACTCCATGTTCAGTGCAGGTGCATAGCACTCCCATACATAGCACCAGTGCTTTTACTGGGGAGCACTTCTGTGCATTAGCCTAGCGTATAACACTTCGGTGTATAGCGGCAGTTAATTTAATCTGCCCAATACCAAGAAGCATAAAAAGTGTGGGCACTCTCCAAATGAAGACATGTTAGCCTTACAGGCTCAAATGTCTCAGCTGTCAAGCACTGCTATAACAATAATCATTGCTAGAAAGCCTTGTTTCGGTACTAGTCTTTCCTACAGGCCTTGTTCTTGGCTGGACAATGCTGTAAGTCCCTCCCGGTCCTCCCAGACTTTTTGGAGGAGGTGCAGTCCTCGTGGGGCAGCCCAGCATCCCCAGGGCCAGGAGAAGCTGGATCTCCAGCATTTCCCAGCCATTGATTACTCAGTGGACGCCTTGGTACAGACACCGACAATATCAATTCTGCCCTGTTACCTTTTCTGCTCAAATAAACAGTGCAAGGTTACAGAGACACATTTGGAGAAAAGCTCTCTGCAGCCGACGGAAGTGACAGACTTCCACTCCAAGGTCGCATCCCTGTCAGATGAGGTTAAGCACATTGCAGACCTGTCTGTCCCTGTTCCATCTCAGACATTCAGTGAAGGTGATGCTGTGCCAACGGTTGCTAGGCCTGTTGGCAACAGCCTCTTCTATCTTCCCTCACAGTCTCCTCCACATGCGCCACTTGCAGGTGTGGTCCAATGCCCAAGTGGTTCACCTGTCCCGAGACAGATAGCTGATGGTGTCTTGGTCATGCTGGTGGGCCCTGCATTGGTAGAAGAACCATCACCACCTCTGCGGAGGAGTAGCCATGGGTGTTTGTAGCAGGGCGAGCAGCCCTGTACAGTGTTTATTTTAGAACGGGATCTCCCCTTCCACACCTGTGTTATTTTGTATTTGTTTATTTATATTTGTGTTTATAGATGATGGCAAACCGCTGTGTGTTTTGTATTTGTTTATTATTTTGTATGACGGCGCAGCCGTGCATTTCTGTGTTATTGTTTTAAAAATATTTATGTAAAATATATATGTTTCTAAATGACGGCGAACTGAAGCCCATCCATGTTTAATAATTAAAACCCGTGCAGAAGGTGGCCATCTCCCGAATTAAGTGATTAATTTATTGCTAATCGGGAGATGGTCACCTGTATAAATACCTGCAGCTCTCTCCATGTTAAAGTGGGTGTTCAGAAGTGGAGAACAGGAGAGCGAGAGGCGAGAGAGATATTTAAAAAGAATAAGTATCCATGAAGGCTACTGCCCAGCCGAACCTTAGCGTTTATTTTTGTGGTCGTGATTTATTTTGTTTAATTCTTTTATTTCTGCTCTGTGAGCAAGTATTTATTTTTGTTCAAATTTTATTTATATTTTTTGTTCTCATTAATAAAACGGCGCACGCGCCACTGCACCGTACCTCTGTTCTGGTTGTGCTTTCTTCTGGTCTGGGTCCCCGCAACGCCGTTTCCTGCCACAGTGTTATTTAGCAGAGGGACGTGCTAACCACGGATGCCTCCAACTTCGGTTGGGGGGCGGTGTGGAACGGAAGAGGGATCGGTGGGGTCTGGCAAGTGGCAGTCCGCACACATCAACGTGCTGGAACTGAGGGCAGTGCGGCTGGCCCTTCACCAGTTTCAATTGGTACTGAAGGGCAGGCATGTGCTAGTGCGCATATGTTAATTGCCGGGGGGGCTGCAGTCCCCGGGGTTGCACCAAGCAGCGTTCCAGTTGCTCACCTGAGCATAGACACTTTTTCTCTCCCTCAGGGTGGTCCATCTGCCGGGGGTATCGAATCAAACGGCAGATCTGCTGTCAAGGGGCTCCTTGACACAACGAGTGGCGCCTGCATCCCCAGGTGGTAGCCAGGATTTGGCACAGGTTCGGCAGTCAACCTTTTTGCTTCAGAACAGTCCACTCATTGCGCTCTGTGGTTCTCGATTCAAAGAGGCCGGGGTACCCTGGGAATCGATGCCCTAGCCCACAGCTGGCTTCAGGGCCTTCTTTATGTTATGCCTTCCCTCCCCTGGTGCTGATCCCAGTCCTTCCTGGAGAATGCATGGAATAAAGGTGTGAGGGTCCTCCTCGTGGCACCACACTGGCCCAGGAGGATATGGTTCACCACCCTGAGCCAGCTCATTCAGGGTTAGCCATGGGAGATCCCGATACGCAGGCACCCCAAAAGGACCCCAGATCACTCAAGATGTGGGTATGGCCCCTAAACGGGAGCGTCTGAGAGGCAGAGGGCTCCCAGCACTTTCTCTAAGTGCATGGAGGCAGTCTTGATACCCCTGCAGCACATTTGTGGCCAGTTGAGAGAGATTTGGAGAAGAGCTCTCTGCAGCCCATGCAAGTGACGGTCTTCCTGGGTATCCGGCTGGTTCCTACTCCATGCTTGCTTCCTTGTCAGATGAACAGGAGCATTTGAGTGCACTTGGCCTCTCAGACACCATTATCGCCACACTTCAGAATGCTAGAGCCCCATCAACAATGTCTCAGTATTCATATAAATGGAAGTTTTCCCAACTTAAAATGACCAAAGAAAATCAAGCTGATAGGAGATAAGTGTTTAAGGCCCGATGTAGAAAACATTTTGTTTGAAAGGAGTACTTTGAATGACTTTAATACATACTGCAACTTGTTCTACATGTCAGTGCAGTGCAGTGCTACACACTTGCAAAGTATATGTATGGTTATGGTTCTGATTAATAAAACAAATTGACTGTATTTGTTGGAAATTGAATGCAATCGTACTTCACCATATGCAACACTTAACATTTTTTGTTTGCTGGCTATTAAATGGTGCACTGTTTAGTTTATATATTTATTTACTTAGCTTTTTAATTGATGAAGCAGCACTGTTCAATACTTTTCATTTAAATGTGAATTAATACAACAAATTTGTAAAAGCTAATGCAGCGGGAACTATTTTCTAAGTATGGTTTTGGAAAAAAAATGTTTTTTGAACTTGTTCTTGAACTTGTTTGGGTACTTGATAAGCTAAAATAAAATACTGGTAGTTTAATACAGATGTGATGTGGGATGTATAACTTGATTTTACGCTCTGTGAATTATTACTTTTTAAATTTTGAAAAACGAATAGTTTTTAGCAGTTTAAGTAAAAAAGAAAAACAACACTGTAAAATTGTTAATAAAATAAAATGTTGCAAACAAGAGTTATTTCAAAACTAAACCTGTGCATCTTTCTTTATTTATCAGTGATGAGCATGTAGGAAACAAATAATTGTAAAAAAAGTATTTTAAACACAAAAAAATATGTTTTCCTAAAAGTCTCAAAAAGGGGGGGGGAATGACTTTTATGCTAGTGCGACCTGTGCCACGATTTATATGGTAACTGAAAACAGTCATTTCATATAGTATATGAAAATTTGAAATCCCTGAAAAAAAACGATTTTCATAAAACTCGAAAATAGCTAAAAAAAAAAAAAAAATAGGTACCAAAAAATGAAATTAAAACCAACCAAAAAACAGAAGCCCTAATTAATTTTCCACTAATATACTTTTGTTCAACCATTGTGGTCATTACCAGCCCTGATGTTATTTAACTATCCCCTGAGTTACTTGTATTGGACACTGCTGGGCCACGATTAATCATAATAACTATAAAATGATCTTATTTCTATATGATTTTCCATCCTTCTAATGCTACCATAATTTAAGACATAAAATACAAAAGAAAAAAATGGACTGTTAGAGCTGTACTGCAAGCTTATTAGATATCTGCTGTAGAACACTGTTGAGTAGAGTCAATCTGTCCTTAATGAATATCATTCTAAACTGTCCCCTAAGGACAGACAGGAAAATACATATTACAGATCCACCATTTTAAACCTACACAGTTCTGTAACATCCATGAGTATACTACAAGAAAACAATGGGCATTCTTCAAATGCTTAGCAGGCAAATGCATTAAGAATCACTTTTACTTGTGTGTTTTCCTGTCTGCTCCCAGTCCTTTATTAAGCTTTCTGGGAAGATGGCGAGAAACCTATTTGCCTTATAATTTACTCCTCCTTGTCTGAGTAAACCACATCCTTGTACAAAAGGTACTTGGGGAAAGTTGCTAAGTTTTTCCTCGCATTTGAAATTTACTTACCCCGGGTAACAGGAAATGTGGAGTCTTGAGATGCAGATTGTTATACCAGATGGTAGTCTTAACACATACATGCAGAGCAACAAGGTGACTGAGTCATCACTGTGAATAGGCCATGGCTTCTGCTACCCTTATTAGGAAGACAGTAAGTATATTTCATAAAAAAAAGTATTTAGAAAATCATTATCCATTAAAACGGAACGCAATTGAGTCAGACAAACTGGAATTGTAACATGGATAACATTGCATTTTTAATACACCGACTAACTGAACACAATGAGTAGTAAGTAAAATACAAGAATAAATGAGAAAATACCCTAGTCTGCAATACATGAAAATGTATGTGTACACATGATATGTCATGTGATCCACTACACCTACAGTATGTAAGTTGTGTATGAGGTGTGTGATCTCTGTGACTCACAAGGGACATGATAGTTGTGCCAGTGATGCTGATTTGACCTGTAAATCAGTGGCTGTGCAATGTATTGTGGCAAGTGACAGACATGGTATGGTGGTCCAGTGACATAAATAAAATGTCCCAAAAATGCAGTGGTGTCCCAAGTATTATACATCTACTTTCAATGCAAAGTGACAGGGTGATATATGTATTCTTTGTTTTACCTCAAAAACAGGTTCCCGCAATAGTAAAATGGGTATACATTGAAAATTGTATTAGTCTGTGCATTTACTGCTGCAGAATTATTTTTGGGTAAAGTGAAGAACAAATATTCCACCCACTCAATTTCCATAGCAAGTACATTTATGACCATTTATTATTAGTTTTTGTCTAATTTTGAAGAGGATTTGATTACATCGGGATACCAAAATATTTTGTAAGGCAACAGTCTGGATGAGGTGGTTGTTACCAGTTTGCAAAGAAACACTCTCAACTCAAACCTTAATGACTTCTCTACGGGTGCTGGTACTCAAAAAGGAACATAAAAAATTAGAACGAAGCCAGCACTCCTTATAGAATAACTTTTGTAGTTAAAGAAAAATAATAATAATGGCAGAATCATAACAAACAAACATGTTGCGGCAACCAAGTCTTCATCAGCGCATTAATAGTTTTGGTTTAATTTTGGTCAAAAGATACAAGTTGTAATCAAATGTTTACATGCCCCATTTGGAAAATTATAATTTCTAGCAATTTCTCCAAAACAGAGAATTTTAGGAAAAATCTTTTTAGCAAAAGTTATTCTTTTGTGGATGAGGAAAAAA
This sequence comes from Polyodon spathula, assembly GCF_017654505.1. Classification (NCBI taxonomy): domain Eukaryota; kingdom Metazoa; phylum Chordata; class Actinopteri; order Acipenseriformes; family Polyodontidae; genus Polyodon; species Polyodon spathula. The sequence continues at coordinate 43,575,609 of NC_054538.1, forward strand.
GGTTACAAGAAATAGATGTCTACAACTATTTATTTCAGCAAAACTCTAAAAATGCTAATTCAAAAGTATTCATAACCTTTGATGCTATGATAGTATTGTCTTCAATGTACTAGAAATGTCAATATGATAATGCAGAACTTAATTCTAGAAAAGTCTAGAAAATGCTGGCTTGTAGGTGAACATTCTTGGAGAGTATAAAATGGTTAAGCATAGGATGATTGCTGTCATTACCAATAAGTCAATATGGGTAAAAAGTAAAGAGCTATCTGAAGACCTTAGGCAGAAAATTATTTATTGTCATAAAGCTAGAGAAGGATACAAGAAGATGAGTATCCCAATTTCAGATATTGTTTCAAGACTCATGGTACTGTTACAATGCTCCCTCAATAGGAAGAAAGAAGATTCTTTCACCAACAAGTAAAATAATTATGAGGAAGGTTAATAACAATTTGAGATTGACTGCCAAAGATATTCAAAGTGAAATGGCTGCATGTGGGACTGGGGTTTCCATTTCAACCATAGATCGAGTATTGCATGGTGGAGGTCTGAATGGTTGCAGGCCAAGGAAAAAGACCCTTAGGAAAACCTCACAAGGACAATCACTTAACAATGGTATTTGAATAAAGGATATGAGTTCTGGTCAAAGGTTTTGTGGAGGGATGAAACAAAAATGTATTGAGGCTGATAGTCTGCTGAGGCGTACAAAGAAAAGAACACCATAACTACTGTTAAGCATGGAGGTGGTGATATCCTTCTATGGGACAGTTTTTCCTCTAATGGCACAGGAAATTTAGTTCCAATACATGGTAAAATGGATTCTATAGCATACCAAAAGATACTGGCCAATCATTTGAAACACTCCACTACAAAACTTGGTTTGAAGCGCAACCGGAAGTTCCAGCATAACAATGATCCAAAGCACATATCATAATCTACTTCAGAATGGTTTAAGAAGAACAAAATCAAGGTTCTGGATTGGCCTAGTCAAAGTCCCAATCTAAAGCTGATTGAGAATCTTTGGCATGAGTTGAGAAGGCTGTGCACAACAAATGTCTTTTGAATGAACTTGAACAATTTTGAGATGAAGAATGGTCAAGAATCATGTCAAAAGCTCATTGACAAATATCCTAATTGTTTAAAATAGGCTATTATTGCTAAAGGTTCCTCAAATAACTATTAATTTCATTTTCCTTATTAGGGTATGATTCTTTTGAATTAGCATTTTTGGAGTTTTGCTGAAATAAATAATTGTAGACATTGATTTCTTGTAACTTTTTTCCCCCTCATCCTCAAAAGCAAAACTTTTGCTACAAAAGATTTTTTCTATAATTATTTGTTGTTGAGAAATTTCTAGAAATTATACATTTCCATTAGGGTATATAAAATTTTGACTACAACTGTTAACCCATATTGATGAATGTTGGTAAATAAATCTGGCCCATATACTGTGTGTCCTGAAGAAACAACTTTATAATCTAATACTGTTCAACCACTGAAGCTTTGAATGCTCAGTGAGCTATAACATTCAGAGTTTCAGTGATTAATGAGCAGATGGCTAGAGACAATCGCAAATTATGGGAAAACATTCCATGGAATGATGTCAGCAAAGTACAATGCAGCAGCCTAATTACTACAAAAATTATCAGAGACTACCTTGTCAAGTATTTTTGTGTGTTTATAGAGCTGCTGGTGAGTCACTTTTTACAGTCTGGAAAGACTTATTTGATTTGGAATCTTACTTTATTATAACTGAACTGTTATGTAATGATTTACTTACTATTATTTTAAAGGTACAGTTTCTTTATCTGGACATAAAAGAAAGCCTCAGTATCTTCAAATACAATAGTGACCACTGTGCTATTTTGCAAGCAATTATACACTAATTAAAATAAAAGAACAGAATCAAACCTAACTGGATAAACTGCAATGTTTAGAAGAAAACATCTAGTCCTCCTGGCAAACATTCTTGAGCAAAAGTTGAAAAAAGTAATTTGCTGGTTTATTTACTGATGATGTGTGAATAAAAATTATCAAAGCTATATGGACACAACATGGAGTATGGCAAATGTAAAGTAATGCTTTGTTTGTAAACACTGCAGGGGGTTCTGTAACACTTTACTGTATCCTGGATATAGAGGATGAACCTTCATGGGGTACTATAGTTATTTCTTGCATGAGCATGGCTGAAGGTTTACAAGTGAAATAACATTCATCAGTGAAATAACCTTAGAACTCCATGAATGTCCACTGAGTATTCTATTTCTATAACAAATACAATTTATGGACAATTGAATGCTTAAACGGTTGAATTGTTTTTCTTAGGTCAATCTCTGAATCGGTGTAATTCGGAACAGGACAGTTTGCCATTTCATTGTGTCGTCAATCTAAATGAATGCAAGTTTCCAAAATGACAGCCTGTAAAAGACAAATATTCACTCAGAAGTGTTGACTACGAAAGATCGATTTAGCGTTAGAACTCTCAGCACGTGTAATTTTACATATGTACAAATGTACTTGTTTTTATATATAATTAAGTGTTTGTCAGGGACAATGGTGCAGATGCACCACAGCATGTTTAAAATTGACATATCTCATAACTCGTTGAAGATGTCAAAGGCTGTCCTGACACGAGATTAAACTTTATTTTGATGCAAAGAGTGTCCTTGCCCGACATTCCTTCTTTAAAGTGCACATGGTATATTTTTGGGGTGCATTTGCACCACTTTCCACTTTCCACCTTCCAAGGGTTACAAAAAATATACTTTTTTTCACATACGACAATCACAGAACACCTGCTTATTGCAGAATAGATTGTTGAGAGCCGAGGGAGATGTAAAAATGGTGTATCACTTCTAAAATGATTAGTTTATCTCTAAATATTTATTTGTTAGCCAATAGTCATTTTTATGAAACAAATACATTAGATTACAGGACTGTATTTGATAACTGCATTCCTTATAGTACTGTGATTATTACCTGATGCAGTACAGTATTGAAAAAATATGATTTTATATATTTTTTTTATCTTCAGGGAGCAAAAAACCCATGTCTTTCATATACTTTCATATGCTACCACACACAATTCATTCTGATAGTTTCTGGGGAGCTGGGATAGATGTAGAAAATATGTACTGTTTCTAAAATCACTGATTTAGCCCTACAGAGTCAATTTCTTATAAAAAGTCTAGAAGCCTATATTAAAATAAGTGTCTTTGTGTGTATTTGATTACTGCATTATTTACAGTACTTGCATAGTCCATCCTATATTATATTAGTGAAAAAATATGATTTTATTTCACTAATTATAAAAGACCTATTTCATATACTAATCTGCATACTGGGTGTTTTCTACCTTGAAAACATATGAATAACATATGATATTTAACTTTAAAGCATAAAGAATATGCGTAGAAATTCTGCTGCACAGCTTGCGTTCGCATGTTATTAAGCTTCTTGTACTTCTTTGGTTCCTGGCATCTCAGTGGTCAATTGTGAATATACTGCAGTAGTTACTGTAGCGAATGGATCACACAAATGTTGGGACAGCTAAATGCAGCCTGCCTGGTAATTGCCAGAAACTTGGCTAATAAGTCTGGGTTGTTAATTAAAAAAAAATAAAAATAAAAATAACCTTTGGTTGAATCCATTCACTTGCAATGCTTGTTTGTGACTGGTGAATAAGCATCTGGATTAATTAATCCTTAAGATTTTTCGCACCGTCTCAGTCTACCAATCTACCTTTCTGTCAACTGAATTTTTGTACTGTAAATCTGTATAATAAATAACAATATCCAGTGTTTGGAAAGAGTAGGGATTCTTTATATTGCTATGGCAAGGCAATCAATAAAGCATATAATAATGTTGTTTCTTTGTTTGCATTAGTGCAGTATTGGTATAGTATATGCATGCATGCCTTTTATTAAGTATATTCCATCTGAAAATATTTATGTTCTGTTTCAATGTTTATTTGCTTCACAACATATTTTTTGAGATCAATGAAGCAAATAAGAATAATTGTTGTTTTTGTTTTTATTGTAAAACCACGTTTTTACACAGTAGTTCAAAGTAACATTATAGTTAAAATGTAAGCCTGTAGTTAATGCATACCTGTGACAATCTCCCTCCCGGCCTGTGAGGGCACGGTATAACAGGAACAGTGTGACCCATGCTGGATGGCTTGGCAGTTCATTCCAAGGTCAGTCAGAAACCGACCATCCAGGAAGGGGGCGGACCCACAATGCCAGAAGTCAGCCTTAATACTGTAGACGAAGTGTCAGTCACGGATTGGAGGATACGTGATTGGCCGCACCACCGAAAGAAAGCGTGACTGAGGGTATTTAGGGGAAGTGGCTACTGAAAGGACCTGTTCAGGAAATGGAAGTAATTAATTATATTGACTGTTTCGTGTTTTGTTTGCTTGATTTTGTTTGTCTTTTGTTACTGTTAAACGACTAACACAAACCGGGAGCTGTCACTACTAGCCAGCCCCAAAACCTTGACTACCTGCACCACTATTTCATGAACTGTTGTCTTTCACCCCACCTGCATACAAGCCCTCACTGTCTGGAGAAGTGTCCATGTCTGTGTTTGGTGTTGTTATAAAGTGTTGTATTATTTCTTGTTTTGCACGGAGCGATACACATGGCTGTGTAGAGCCTGTGCTTATTGTCTAAGTATTGTTGACATGCAACCCAGCCAAATAAAGGAGCTGTTTTATTGAACTTTCACTGTCTTGTGTGTGTTATTCCTGATCACTGCACTAACTACACCTACACACTGTAAGCCACTTTGCCACAATACCCCATAAGTTAGCATTCAGCTATGTACAATACTTATTGAAAGTACTCATAACTTCAAAGTAATTACTTTAGAAATCTTTGTTTTTGATTCTGATTGCTTTACATATATTGTACACACAACAGAATCTTTCATACCTTGCCTTTCTGCTGTCATCAGACTGAAGCCTATTCTGGGAAATGTGCCATTCCTTAAAGATACCAGTAACCATACAAAAATGCAATGTGTCTGTGACCTGAAATAACATGGCTAGATCATCAGTGCATTCAACACACCTGCAGATTTTCTATCAAGATTGTCTGGAGCATTTAAGAGTTGCTGTTCACCCACAAGCATGCTGAATAAATAGTCAAACAAATAAATGTAGCAGTTATGAAGTGTATCATCCAGTCCTTATGGTTAACTTACAAAAATGGGTAACACTTTATAAAAAGTTAATTAAATAAGAATTCATACTTAATCCTGATACTACCACTAATTATAGATTTTGATGAAAACACATACACAATTACTTTTTACAAACCATTAAATAAATTAACCAAGAAGACTGCCAGGCCTTGATTTAATTAAATAATGCATTCTGTATTATACAATAAGGGTAAATGTTGACACCAAATCAAACATGACTTTTTCAGATCCATTTTTTGATCTGTTGGATTAAGTTAATTGTTCATTTTGTTTTCTTTGATTTTGATTAGGGAAATATGTATAAGTCTTACTCAAGCAGAGTAGTTCACATTACAATATTTACTAATTTAATTTGGAGCTCATCTGTTTTTCGAACGACCGGAAGCTGTTAAATTTATTGATGGCTCCAAATTCTCTTTGGAGCATGAGGAAACAAAGACTTTGGTCCTGTGTGGACAAGATGATTTGTGAACCCCTGGAAGAAATGAATCTCTACAGGAAAGAAATATCCACTGGTGAAGGTTTGTGCCAAACATAAGCCCTTCTAATTTGGTCAACTGCAATATGAATACATTAAAGAGGCCTTCAGCCCTTATTTGAGCCTTCAAGTTGGCAGTTTATCAAACATTTATAATAGTGAGAAAAAGGAAAATGCAATGTGGCTTAATGTTTCTTTCTTGGAAACTATCTCCCTTTCAATGCATATCTTGGCTTTCCAAAAGGAATTGCTGATGGCAACCCACAACTTAATTAGGGGAAGAGGGATTTTATGTTACAAAAAGTATCCAGAAAGGGGCCTACATTTTTTTAAAGAAACAGTTGAGATACTCTGCACATCTATGATGTAGACATTGTTTTTCCTTTTAAGTTTTTGGTGCATGTGAATTGACAACATTTGAACAAAGACATCAGCAACTGGCACCATGACAACACGCCCTCTTCATTTCATTTTGCTTTTGACCAGAGTTTGATTTTAATGCAAAGGCAAATGGTATAAGAGGCTAGTAAATTAGCCTCTTACAACAAGACTCCCACAAACTACATTTTGGGATGATAAACCTATAATGTGTGCATTCTGAACTCAGTTAAACTGTTTAATTAGGGTAAATGCAAAAAAGCATTATTTTAAAGATAGGCTTATGGAGATTACCAAAGAACGCTATTTGACATTAAGAAATGTTAGACAGGTGACATCACTGGTAATTTGTAAAAAAATCCCAGAAATCTATTTTTAACTACTTTTTTGTTATATACAGTCCTTTAAATCCAGCTTAAGTGGTAGTCAAAACACAAACATTGCCTGTCAAGGCCTGTTTTAAAAGGTGTGCTTAGCTCAACTATTCAAAGATTACTAGCCCTGATTTTTTCCCTGTATGGGATAGAGAGCCTCTCAAGCCAATGAGCTCTCTTTAAACTAATACAAAATAGTCATATACAAATAAGTTAAACATATCCTTGGCTTATTATATACAGAGTTAATCAATGTAGAGGTAATAAACAACTGAATGAGGTCTAACCTAGGTGGAAAACAGTGATCAGTGACCAACACAAAAAAGTGTGACCTGTCAAAATGGTATACATTATGAAGAGATAAAAAGGACTGTGTAAGGAAGGTAAGTATGACATAAGGTAAAAACAGCCTGCAATAAACTGCACAAGAAAAGGCAGACAAACAATGGTACCAAAATTAACAGTATTATTTAGGAGTTAGAGGCAATACAGTATAATATTAGAATAATATTAGAAGAATAAATACATGTGTTCACTTACATTGCAAAAGAGAACAACGCTTGTCTTGAACTATCATACCTAAAGTAACATTAGGTAGTCCAAGATTAGTGCTAAGAAACCAGCCATTTATGTTTAATTCAACTCAGCTATAGCGGAGAGTGAAGAGTACACCTCATTAAGACAAATACAACCCTACTAACTATAGAATGCAATTAGGTCTTATTTGTTACTGTTTGCACTTGCTGAGTGGCTGCTTCATTAGCATTATGTTTGGATTCACTTAAATGTGGGGTATCTATGAAAGTAAGGCTGTTATTGTTGGAAGTACACAAAGAATAAACTCAACAGCATAAAGGTCAGGGAGGAAGGCTGTATGAATGCACATGTCTGTGGATCAGTTTGAGAACTAAACAATTAAAGCAGGGTTTCCACTAAAGAAAAAGGTTGGTAAAGATCAAGCGTCAACATTCACCCCTTGCTCTAATAAAAGTAGCAAGACTCATGTGATGAATGACTCAGCTTCCCCTGATCAAAAAGGCTCTTTTTGTGGGTATAATGAAGTATGCTCTATTCTCCAAAACCCTCGACTGGAACATCAGCCTACACTCCAATCAGACCTCTTTTTTTGGCCACAGTTTGGTCATAGATATTTAAATGGGTTTAATTATGTGTGCCAGATCCGGCCAGCCAAAGAGCAGGTGCTGACACAGCGCTATGACTCGATGCAGCACATTGGGTCCCAGTCTCAGGAAGTGAGCACAAAGATTTTATTTAACCAAAGTTGAATGAATTTCACCTGCTTCCTTGAGTGCTCAATAGCAGTGGATGAATACCACTGAAAAAGGCGATAAGTCTTCATGTCTAAGTAGGTTGTGTGAAAGAATAAACTGTCTTGTCTCCTTCCAGTGTGCTCAAGAGTTTAGAATGGGAAGGCAGTGAAAGTTAAAAAAAAAAACCAACCATCTACAAAAACTCAAATGTATACACAAATAACAGCAATCCTCACTACAGTGTTTTACAAACACTGGGACAGATTTTATTGCTCTCCCCTTTGATAAAGACCAATATTTCTCCTGTCAACAGGCACCTTACCCATTGCTAGTAATGCCAATAAAAGACACTCTCTATTTTATATTTAACTGGTATGTGTTACAAAACTTGGATTTTATTTGTTACAATTATAACCTACGTGGTTGCCAGACTGCTAAATTCCACAAAAATGTAATGTTACTGGAGGTGCAGCATTCTCAATTCTGTCATCGCAGAAGAGATACTAATGCACAGTAGACTGTTAGAGACTGTAGCAAAATAGCATCAAAAATGAGACACAGAGGCTGGAAATCTGCAGTGAATGTACTGGATGCGCATATTTATTAAACACAAAAACAAAAACAAAGAAACAAGGCCAAAATAACCAAAATAAACAGTACAAATAAAATAACTCTGGACATAAACACTACTGTTTAGGCTGGACCTTTGCCTTCACTAAACAACACACACTCACATTCACCTGAACTCCGTCCACCAAACCAATAATTTTCTCTAACTTATATACATGTGGCCATTCTCCAATTAACACATAATTATCTAACTGGGGAATGGCCACATTCCATCTGTGATTATTGGCAGGGACAGATAACCCCATTCCTGCCAGCTTTAATTCCCCATACACTATTTACACGTTACAGGGCTTTCATCCTTCCACAGAGACAATTACTAATCAGAATCTATTATAAAATATTTCAGTTTCCTATTGCTCATTCATCTGATAGGAGCCATCCTCATTTGAGGCAAGATTTCTGAAAAGTGGTGGAAACCACTGATCAAGGAAGCAGTTGGGCTGTGGAGAACAAGTGAACTTCAAGACAAGTTAAGCTTGTATTTAAAGTGATTGTAGCTAACAAAATAATTCAAATCTTACCTGTTTTGCACAGAGGTCTCAATTGTTTTTTGAAAGAGACATATTAGAGCACAGATTTTAATTTTAAATCATGATGACTGGTTGTGGCAAAGTGCCCGCCCCTGTGTGTATTTTGTGTTATATGTTGCGTGTTAATGTTGGTGTATAGTCATTGGTACACAGGATATAAACAGGTCTGTGTAACATGAGTGTTTAAAATGTATATTTGTATTTAGGCATGAGGATTGCACAGCACTTCACGTGCAAGTAAAACGTAATAATATGTGAGCACGGGGAATTGCACTTTATTAATTCACGTGCAGTTGTACTGCGACTCCAATTGAATGATTGATTAGCAATCGAGTCTCGGTACAGCTGCATAAAAGCTGCATGTTTTCACCCACTCGGGGTTGTGTGTTCGGTGAGTGGAGAACAGGATTGGAGATGGAGGTAAAATGTGTAATAATAATAATAATCGTTAAACAGAAGCTCACCATGTTTTGTCTGTATAGTCCGTTTTGTTTGTCTGTTTTGTTTTGGCGACGAGTGCCTTGTCCTGTATTTTTGTTTGTTACAACCTTTTTATTTACTGTTCTGTTAATTCATTAAATGCTGAGCGCAAGCAAGCGCTCAGCTCCACCCAACTCCAACACTCTGTCGTTTATTTCCTGGTTCCTGCTTCTGGTCTGACGTCCCCTACTCCGGCCGTCTTTGTGACACTGGTATATTCATTTCTCCGGTTTTCTTGCCTTGCTCTCAGGAAAAATGTTACACTTGCACTTCTGTGGTTATTTCACCACTTTATTGTTTTATGGATCAAGGTATATTAGTGGCTGAAAGCATGTCAGCTAACAGGGGAAGCTGTTTTTGGATAATGATAGGAAAGAAGCCATTGAATGGGTGGTGACAATTTCACCCTCTGTTTAAAATAACCAAGTGCACGTTATCTGAAGCATGGTTTGCAAACAGACCTGGTCTAGTAACAAATACCGTGTTTACTATATCCCTTTCTTCACAATCTTTTTATTACATTTTTAGTAATTTTAAAAGTTGTGTGAACTCAATGAAGATCAAGAAGTTGCCTTGCCAGAACTTTGAAAAAGAAAAATGTATTATAGGGAACTTTACATTGTACAATTATGCACACAGTGACTGTAGGGGATACAATGTGTTTCTTTCAAGTGGCACACTGAAGACATGAATAATGAATGGAAGTGAACAGCTGGTAAGACTTGTGGAATGATTGTGCTAGCTACAACCTCTTTAGGTAGTACATATTACCAAAAGGACATTGTGGTCCTGGAGAGAGTCCAAAAAAGAGCGACAAAATCAGACTAATCCCAGGTCTTAAATAAGCTATAATGATAGCTTAAAGGAACTGGATTATATAGCCTAGAACAAAGAAAAATTAGAGGGAGGAGCTTGATTTGAAGTTTTTAAAAATCAACAAAGTGAACTGTGGCAGGGTGAGGGGACTTAGAAATGGTGGTTTGGTCTCCCGACAGATGGAGGTGCTATTGATGCTAGCTTTCCTGCCTTGTTGGATCAGACGTTAGGTCTATAGCCGGGTTGCGGCAGACATTCTAACAAGGATGGCTGCACAGGTGTTTCAGTTTCCTCTCCATCAGCTCTACCATTTAACAATAGGTTAATTAAATAAACGATTGACTGTAGCGGGAACTATAGGGTGGAAGCTGGAGTATATAGGGAGCTGTGCTAACCCAGGAAAGCTAGCTCAGTGAAAGTTTCTGTAATTAGGGCCATACCTTTTGAATGGTCTCCCTAGGGACTGGGGTGTCATACAAAGGACCGGATGTACATTTTCACTCCAGTCACATCAACCTTAACCAATATTTTAAGTGCATAACAGGAACCAAGACCAGAGGGTACAGTTCCAATTAAAGTGGAGATAGAATTAGGACACAGTGTAAGAGTTATTTAAACAGAGTAATGTTGTTGATGCTGAGACATTAGGATCCTTTACAACCCAACTTGACAGTTTTGAGATCAATTGGATACTTGGAATTGTACAAACATTGATGGGATGAATGGCCTTCTCTCATTCGTAAATGTTTTTATGTTCTTAAGTAACTGGATCAACCCAATGATGAGATAAGTACAGGAAGGGGAAAGATTAACAGGGTAAATTACAATTTGGGGCAGTCACGTAGCTGAATAATGGCCCAGGGCCCGTCATGGGGTGTTCTGGTTAGCTTGCTCCATGTTTCTCAATTATAATGCTGGCTTATATAAATAGAAGCTGCAATAAGTAGTTAGATAATTATGATAACAAGGAAATGAAGAGAATATGCTTTGGCACACAAAACTCTTCCATGGAACATTTGTGAGCCGAATAATTTGCATCAATCATTCCTAGAGGTTGAAGGAGCTGAAGAATCACTTTGCTTTGGATTTCAAATGACTTGGCCCACATGTGCATTGCAGCATTTTTTGCATCTCTCTTTTTCCTTACACGCAGGGGGATGATCTCATGTTTGCAGATTGTCTAACACTCTCTTTGTAAGCCAGCAATATCAGATTTACAAGTAACAAATTGTACAATGTGGGAAGAAGTTATGGCCAAAGTGCAATTCTGTGGGATAAAAATCCCCCTCTCCCCTCTCTCATGTAGGATTATGCAATATTTTCATGTTTGGGTTGAGAAGTAGTCCAAGGGTGGCAAACAGTAAGCATAGTTTTCAAATCTCTTCTTAGTGTAATTTTGGGGAGGTACTGTAAGCAAGCAACATCTGACCTTTGGAAAACACTCATGTGTGCTCACTTTCTAATAACATTGTGTGTTCATTAAGCCACACACACACACAAACACACACATTTAGCTTACAGTGTTTACAGTATTGTGACGGAGCGGTGGGTGTGGTGATGAAACAGACGTCACAGAGTCACTGGTACAGGTGCAAATACCCCCAGTACCAACAATGGTAGAGGGTGTGTTTTATTCACAGTCCAAATCAACAAAGAAATACAAATCATGTCCCAATAGAGCGAGACCCTCTCAGCATTTTGTGCACCTTTGGGGTGGTGGAAAACGCAGGTGCTGAAGTGTCCAGTTCAGCTGTACGGGGTGTGTGGTGTCCAAGGTGAAAGTGCTGGCAGTAGTGAGGCAGCTCCTTGCCGTGACAACTCACTTTGACCCCAGTCCTGATGAAAAACAAACAAAAGCACTTAGCACACAAACAAAACACATGGCTCAGTAACAAAGGTCTAGTGTTACCTCACAGGCCCCGTACTTGCAAAATGACAGCCCTTATATACCAGGAGACTCCACCCCATGATCAGCGCAACTCAGCACACCTGCCAGTTGTCTAATGCAGCAGTAATGGTGTCCCCTAATATGGTCGTTCCGCCCTACACTAAGACGTCCGACTTCCTTTTCCGACCCTCTCTCTAAGCCGGCCCGTCTCAGTACAGGCGTGCAAGTACCTCTGTTTAGCGCCCTCTTGGGTTGGGAGGAAGATTTGCAGCTCAGATCCTCTCTCTCTTTCACAAGTATACAGCACAATTTATTTTACAGAGAAATGCCCACCATTTAAAATATTTTAAAAATGCTGAGCTTCAGTTAAAGACAACAGCATCAGAAATTCTGCTGCTCATGTAAAAAATCTGGTAAAGTACATAAAACCATGCAGTAATTGAATCAGCATCCAATGAGAATGTTCATATGTTGGCGCCAAGTAACAAATCAGCCGAAAGAATTGTACAAATCTGACAAGAATATGCTTAGCAAGAGCGCTGCGCTTCTTCCTACAGCTGAGTTTATTCTTTGAAAAATTAGGTATTTGAATAAGAGCTATATTTTACAATAAAGGCATTTTTTGAAAGCAGCGATTATTTCATTGTATTTATTAAGTCAGTAAGGCAATGTTTAAAAAGTAAAGGTCATTGTATTTTTCATATGCCTGTTGTGCCGTGCCGGCGATGCTATAGATTGATTGAAGTTGTTGTGGATTTATGTTCTGTTTATTTATTTTGTCTCATCATTATATTACGAGGAGGGGGCCGTGCTTTTAAAATCAAATTATCTGAATCGAAATGTGTTCGATCCTTTAATACTACAGTAGTATGCTTACATGTTGCTGGTGGCAGTTTGCTTATAAGGGAGATTTAGAACATTGATTCTTTCTCTCTTTATCACACAGTGGCACAACTACAAACCTGTTGTTTCATCTGCCATGCAAATAAAGGAACCATACTTTGTCCATGTGAGCTAATTAACACAGTTACTGAAGAGTAAACAGGGCCAGCAAGATGGTCATTAGCTGCTCCCCGGTCAGCCAATCCACTCTCTCATACCACCACACAAATGACCTGTTCTTGAGAGAATTTTCTATTTTTGGTCTTAGCCCACCTTCAGATTTTATACAAAGTTTTTTCTGTGTAATCTTGCATGGCAAACAGAGTCTCAGCCGATCAACAATGTTATTCGCCAGTCCACCATTAAAAATGCCTGCACAAGAGAAGCTCATAGGGCTAATAAGACGATAAACAGCTGTGTTTAAATCTTCTTTTTTTCTACCGTTATAAAAGTTGTTTTTTTTGGGTTGCTTTTTATAATCTCCTCCTGAAAATTGAATGTGAAACCTAATTATGCAATTAAGTGATAGTGCTCGTTGATGAAGGCTCTACCGTGTTATAGTTGACTGAGACTGGAGTTATACATCCCGAACTGAAGGTGAGGGCGCTAACAAAAGTCAAGATCAACTACCACACAGGAGAGCCTTCATCGATAGGTCACTATTATTATTAATCTGTCATTATTGCAGACACTATTAAAGAAAGATTGTTCTATTATTTTCTTTTTAAAAAAAACACTTTAAAACCTACATTTACCTTAAAATGTGTAATGATTCGATAAAGGATCACACACATATTGAGAAAAAAACTTTATTAAACAAATAACTTTTTTACTTGTCAGAGCTGCTTATAACTGAACAGTGCCAGATATCTAAATGGAGCAATATTATTGAACTCTGTTGTTGTTAGGAGATGCCTTCTGAGCATCTATATGCATCTGTGTTTTCTTATAGTAGTGCGGCAAGGCACCTTGGTGATTTAGGGAACAAAAAGAAGGTGAAGCCAGAACAATATTTTCTCACACTTATAAATTAAACAAAATACTGGAAGTGAGGAGCCATTTTGCTTTAATTACATTAGACAGAAGGAGCTGTAGACAGAATTGTATACTGGACTTTGTGTCTTCATTGTATTTCCTTTAACCTTTGTTTTTATATGCACGCATATCAAGGTACTTCAGAAAATTAAAGTTGCTAAATAAATACAATATAATATTAGTAGCATTAGTAAAAAGTTTTATTAAAGGTTAACTGTCTTTTTTGGTTAATAACTTCTGTACATCGAGTTGCTGTACTTTGAGGAGGCTTGATGGAATCAAGATCTTATCATTTTGAAATGTACTTTATAATAAACACTGCACTTATCTCTAGTTTAAGACTGGAAGGCTGTGTTTTGTATTATGTAAGGTGGGTTTTGTGCTCTATATTTTGAAGCAGCTTTCAGAAGTAGACAGTAACATATACAGGAGTGTATGTACTGTATGTTATATTATATGATACTGGAACATTCCTTGTTTCCCTTCCTGTTTGCATAGCTCATTTTTTACATATGCCGCATTGTTAGTGACCGCTAAAGTTCCACTTTACGCCAACTAAACACGTTTTTTGGCAGCAATATCAGTGTTTTGCGGCCGCAAATACCTTTGCATGTATCCTTACATCAGCCCCTTAGTCTTATCTTTTATTTATTTTAAAATCATCAAGCACTGCTATGTATGTCACTGGCCCTCCCAAAGGTGTCAAGTTTGAAAGCGCTGATCTGAAGAATGGCACCTTCAAAAGCACAGCAAGGCCGTGTGTCAACTTGGGTGTTGGCAGATATGGAACTTTTAATCCAAACAGGATTCAATCCCCAAAGTAAGTGGGCTTTCCAACCTTGTTACTGCAGTGCAAGACATACAGTAGTGTTCATTTTAACAGTGTGGCCTAAAACCAGCCTGCAAGCACAGAAGGGTTGGAGTCTGTTTGTTCAGCAATGATACATTTATATTGCAGGAAGTTATAGCTGTGATGTATGAACAAGCCAGATGAGTGTGAGTCAAGGCTGAATATCCTCATAGCCTTTTTTGTGTCGGGTACAGGAAACCTACATTCACTTTACAAACACTCATGAATTTCTAGAAGACAGTGATTACTTGTGGAACAGCTAGACATGTCTAACCCTTTTAATTTACACATACACTATATGTGTCTGTTTTTGACATTTTACTTCGAAACACTCACACGCTGGTGAAAATAATGATTCTATATATTTTTAGTATGGGGCAAATTCTGGAGAGACAGAGCTTGGATTTTTTAAGAGTGGTAAAATCAACATTTTGAACATATTTCAACATAAAAATGGCAATTGAAGGATAATTAACAACAACCCATCTTGGAATTGGCTTTAACTGTTGCAATAATTGTATCCAGGATATACTCCAGTCCTAGTTACAACATCATCTTTTGTTTGTACGATGATTGACTTGTTTTTGGTAGTTCATCTTTACAAGCATATCTTGAAAAAGCCTTGTGTACAGGATATGTGCCATTTGGAACACAGCCTGAGCAAATTCTTAGAGCAGGACAAGGATACAGATATGAAGGGGAAAAGATCACTAATTGTTTATGATATATTAACAATATTGGTTCCAAAAGTATAATTCAAAATATTATTTATCGTAATCAAATATTATTTATCAAATATACTGTAAACATAATGACAACTACATTTTATTTTTTAAATTTAATACAAATGAAGGAATTCTCAAAGTTCTGTTTAAGTCTAGTTTGGATCAGTCTAACTTTAAACATATTTTTGAAGCCATTCCAATTCCTTATCCAGTCCAGATCTCTAAGTCCTGTAAGTGTAGACTTGGCCACCCACAAGTCTAAAGTAGCTGGCTGAGGTTCCCATTTCCAATGTGATTATTTTCTCCAAAACAATTAGGTTGCATGTTTCCTATTTTGATATTTTACTAATAAAAATAGCACAACTCACTAAGTTACCTCTCCTTACACATACACACACATAGACAAACATTATATGAAATAATATTAATGTGTTTAAAACATCTACGTTATTAACCAGATTTATTTCAGGTTGGTTGAAATTACCTTTGTTTTGCTATTCTTCCATGTGTGATCAGAATGTTTTAATATGACTAAAATGCACTCAATGTAATTGCATCTACAGAGGAACAAATATGCTCTGTTCAGTGTTATTTCGTGAACAGTTATACACACATTCACCCTAAAATACACAATAGAAAATGAATGAGAACTGAAACTAACTGATTTATTATTGTAGTCTTTTATCACCCCTGGTATCTCTCATCTGAAATGTGTAAAAGGTACAAAGATACCTGATCTAGTCTTCGTACTGAGCAGCTGACTTCTCATTGTGGCAGTCTGAAGTGGCACTGCGCCTTGCGTTTGTTTCTTTAGGCCCGGTAAAAAAATCTGCAGCCACACAGGAAAAAAGGACAGGGATGTAGTCGTGAAATATAAAACAGTTTGTACAAAATTACAATTTTTTTTCCACAACTGCCAGCACTCCGATTTGTAGAGCACTTGAAACAACGCAGATAAA
Organism: Polyodon spathula; assembly: GCF_017654505.1. Taxonomy (NCBI): domain Eukaryota; kingdom Metazoa; phylum Chordata; class Actinopteri; order Acipenseriformes; family Polyodontidae; genus Polyodon; species Polyodon spathula. Next base: position 43,592,110 of record NC_054538.1, read on the forward strand.
ACAAGTTAAATTAACACAGTCTATGTGGTACTACTACGACTACTAACAACAACAACAACAACAACAACAACAATAATAATAATAATAATAATAATAATAATAATAATGTACACCCAACTGGTCATAATAAGGCTGCCATTCTTTTGGGGGGTTTTGGGGAGGGAAAACTACATACATTATTACTGAGAATTAGAGTAGATTCACTTGGCTTTTTTGGAGGATGGAGTTGGATGATTTCTTCGTCACTCAAGAGCGAGAATCTAGACTGCCTAATATCCCACAGAGTGCATATGTCTGTGGTAATTTCTTACTAAAGGTATGTCACTTATTGTTTTTCCAAAAGTACGTGTGTTATTCTGCTCTTTCTCAAATTTCTCTGTGTCTTCTGTGGATAAAAGTTAAATCTGCAGGCCATTCTTGTTTGTTTTGATATTTACAGTGTTTTGCTGTGTTAATGTACTGGTGGTAGAATTTGTTTTTTAAAATTGAGGCTAACAGCTTTATATTCTAGTATAATATACACAGGTCTCGCATGGTCACCATACATAATAAGATTGTAAAGCATTGAAGTTATAGAAAAAATCATTGCCCATCATGTATAACAATATTGACAGTGATTTTGATCTAAATAAGTAAAGGCAGGGCTATAGCTTTAATGTACACTGAATCGATTTGTTTCACCAAGTCATTTTCAAGGTGCCCCAGGCATGCAGCTCACTGTTTCTAAACAGTCCTGACCCAAGGTCAGCTTAGATGACATATTTGAAAATACATGGATGAAAAGAAATTATGACACTCTTGTGATAAAGTAGGGAACATGCCTCCTTTTATCAGAATTTAAGTAATATATATATATATATATATATATATATATATATATATATATATATATATATATATATATATATATATATATATATATTCCAGCATGATTATGAAGCCAGCTCTGACTATTTTGTGTACTGAATTAGTAACTTTCTTTGCATGGAGTGTTAATGCAGAAAAGAACTAGACTCAAGTAACAGATAATTAAGGGAAAGGCTATCAATTAAAGAATTTCTATATTTCATTGCCAGCATTTAAAAAAAAAAAAAAGTGTACAGTTCCAGGTTGCCAAAAGCCATCATGTTAATGTCTTTCACTGAAAATAAGTATTTTTTTTTTTTTTGCCTAAGATATCCATTCTATTCACAGAGTGAAGAAAATAACATATTTTTTGCTCAACTACAAATTTCTCAATCCAAAAATCATCAAGCAATAAAGAATGCTATACCTTCAGGCTTACTCTTTTCCCTCTTCCTTCTACCGAACTGCAATTACAGGGATGTGGTTATAATATTTTGTGTAGTTGTACATCCTACATAATAGAACAGTGAACATATGCTGAACATAAAATGTATTTAACTGTAAACCATTTTGTTTTGGACATTAGAGGAACAGTCTTTGGATTTATAGCATTCCATTACAACTTCAGTGTTTATAAAACTACCTCCATACTAGAGGTGAAATGCATACCTCTGTATTAACAATGAGGCTCAGACAATCATATGAATGATATATGTGATAGATGAAGCCCAGATTCATATTTCCAGGGCCATCTATAAATACATTGATGTCCTTGGGGATTATATGAAGGCTGAACAACATGTTCAATCACGCTTGCTTAAAAAAAGAAAAAAAAAAACAGCAACAAAAACAATAAAAAATAACCAAGAAACCCAGCAGTACGTTGGTATTTAAGAAATATTTTTTTAAATCTGGACAGAATGACAGATTTATAATTTCCAAACAAAGTTACATGAGGTACAATAAATGAAATACTTCAGCTGCTGGTGTATGTGATATGTAAGGAATAGTAATCCCCTGAGAGAAGAGGACTTGTGAGACTGAATGTAGAGTTGATTTGTTCTTTTTAAAATGAAGACATGATGTTTGCATAAGACATGCAATCCCCAATAACATTAATATTCTGAGGTAAAACACTCAAGTAGACAAACATTTTTACCTAGTACCTGCTTCAGTTTACTAAACTAGAGTTGGTCTTCAAGGTCCAAAGAGTTATGCTTTACTGCTCTCTTGTACATGGGATCAGTGTTTGAACTCACAAGATTCTGGCCAAGCTAATACTTATACGTTACATTAATAACCTGTCTTTTCATATTTATCTTCCCTTGGTACAGCACCCCATCAAGGACCACCAGGTTACATGTAAGGGGGAAGCTATTGCAACCTTTCACAGGAGACACTGGCTTTCAAATGGTATTCCGCCATAATGTCAGAATATCTGAAATCAAATCCAGTTGCTATAGCTACAAAAACCCTTTTCACGTACCAAACCTTGGAAAAAAAAAAAAATCTATATATATATATATATATATATATATTTGCTGCACTACTATCAGTGAACCCTGAAATGCTAATATTGTTCTGTTTGAACAGTGGTATACAGAATATGTTACTGTATATATTAATGTGTAAACACAGCACTCTGACTTCAGTAAACAGGCCATTCAATTTGTTGGGGTTTTTTTTCACCAAAATGAACACAGAAATAAGAAGGAAAGATATATTTGTTAAGTAGATTACACTTAAAAACAGAAAGAACTAAAAAAGATGAGATGCCTAATAGTAACATTACAAGAGAAATTGGGCTACAAATTACAAATCACTGAATAATACAGATACAATACACCTAAAATAGACAATGTTTTTCAGTATTTATTTTAACAATTGTCTGTCACTTTGTAGATAAACAAGCAAGTTTCTTTTTCTGTTGTAGTATTAAGAAATACTTTCATTAATTGAACAATTTTTGCAGATGTAATTGTAGTGTTTTGTTATATTCATTTTTCTAATACGTACGTCTAGCCTTTCTTTGGGAGCTGTGAAACATATAAAAAAAAATACATAAGCATACACTTCATACTTCTGGAAGAAATATAGGTCAAAGTGTTTTCAATTTTAATATGCACTTATTATTTTGCTGTTGGTCTTCTGAATATTGCGTATATGTTTCAAACATTAGGTTATTACCATAACTGTTTCCCTGAAAAGAATGACAACCATTACCGAAGGGGAAGAGCCTCTCTGACCATCAATCACTGAGCATATATAAAAAAGCAACCCTATCAGGACCCTGCTGTGAGAAGGAAGTCGACCTCACAGTAGCATATTTCCATTTTCTTTCAAAATTGGAGGTCAGCTGGTAACACGACCTTGAAGGGTAATGGTTGTCATTCTTTTCAGGGTACCAGGGTTATGGTAACCTAACGTTACCATTCAAGTAGAATGACATCCATTACCAAATGGGAAGCTGTACCAAAGCTGTCATGGCTCCAGATTACCGACAGCACAGCCTCAAGCCGATAGCCTCAGAGCCCTCATGACGCCTAAGGGCATGCCGCCTGCAACACCCTAGAGTCCAAAGAGGGCCTTGCTCGGTTTACAACATCAAGGTGGTAAAAACGTGAAAATGTCTGACTACCTGTCCATGTAGCAGCATTGCAAAGCTCATCCAAGGAGGCACCATGAAAGAGAGCCCATAAAGTCGCTTGGCCCCTGGTAGAATGGGTCGTAATGCCCCCTGGCATGGGGGAGTCCATCTCTTCATACACTAAGCGTATGGCATCTGCCACCCAGTGCGCTAGACGTTGCTTCGATAGGGCCTGACCTCTAGAGCGGGACCCATAGCAGACAAACAACTGGTTGGACTGTTTCCAGGACGCTGTCCTATACAGGTAACAGTCCAGAGCCCGGACTGGGCAAACCATGTACTGTCTACGGTCGTCCTCTGACTCGTGCAGGGGAGGTCTTAAAGTTTCCAAAACCACTGGTTGGTTAATATGGAATGAAGAGACCACCTTTGGCAAAAAGGCTGGATTTGTGCTTAATGTTACCTGCGAGTTATTTCCAGTGAGAGCCATACATGTGTCATCAATGGACAGCTCATGAAGCTCCTTTACTCTTCTGGCAGACGTAATGGCTAATAAAAACGCCACTTTAAGGGAAACAGGGCGCAGCTCTGCTGAAGCCATTGCTCAAATGGGGGACCTGTAAGGACCTGCAGCACCAGTTCCAGATCCCAATTAGGGACAATGCTTTTTATCGGAGGACAGAGCCTCCAAGCCCCTTTAAGAAATTTCACTGACAGGAAGTCTGCTGAAGTCTGAAACTTCTCTGGACAGGAGGTCTGCTGCCCTGTTGTCCACACTGGGGAGGTGAACCACCCTGATGGAATGCAAGAGTCTGTGTGCTGCGTGGTGAAGGCCCAGAGAGAGCAGGCTGCCTTGATGGTTTATGTAGGCTACCACTGTCGTGTTGTCCATCCGGACCAACACATACTTGTGCTCTAACTGCTGGCAAAAATGAAATAGCACCAGGGCTACTGCTTGCAGCTCTTGGGCATTTATATACACTTGCTGCCAATGTCCCTTTGTCACAAAGACGGCCGGAGTGGGTGACATCAGACCAGAAGCAGGAAATAAAACGACAGAGAGGTGGAGTTTGGTGGAGCTGAGCGAATGCTTTTGCTCAGCATTTAATAAATGAACAGAACAGAAAATAAACAGTTGTAACAAACACAAACAGGACACGGCATATTCGCCAAAATAAATAGACAAACAAAAACGGACTAACACTACACAAAAGAGGGTGAGCAGATATTTTAACTATTACTCTTACAATTATTCACTATTACCTCCGTCTCCTATCCTGTTCTCCACTCACGTGGAGTCGCGGTACAACTGCACGTGAATTAATAAAGTGCAATTCCCGGTGCTCACATATTACATTTTACTTGCACGTGAAGTGCTGTGCAATCCTTGTGCCTAAATACAAATATACATTTTAACACTCGTGTTACACAGACCCATTTATATCCCATGTACCAATGACTAAACACCAACATTAAAACACAACACACGCAACATATAACAGAAAATACACACAGGGGCGGGCACTTTGTCACACCCTTCCACTGACCTCTTATTCCCCTCCCATTCCAGACCGCTCCCCAGCCCAGGCTGGAGGCATCCGTAGTAACCACTCCTCTTCTGTGAGGGGATCTGAGGGGAGATCCGAGGTGCAGATTGCCGGGATGGAGCCACCACTCCAGTGTCTTCCAGTGTCTGGACACTCACACATGCCAGTATCGATCGCGGACTGGGTGCAACCTGAATGTATTTACCCAGGCTTGAAGTGGTGCATTCTCAGCAGCCCTAAGGGAAGGATTCTCGAGGCGGCTGCCATCAGCCCCAACAACCTTTGAAATATTCTTACCTGTAGAATAGCATCCTTTCTGAATTGGGAGAGTGTGACTTCCAACGACCAAATCCTGTCTTCCGACAGTGAGGGAAGCATGCTCACAGAGTTCAATTTGATCCCCAGGAACACTGTGGACTGAGACGGTATGAAGTTGCTCTTCTGTTGATGTATGGAGAGCCTTAACTTCATCACATGATCTATGACCTGTCTGGTGTGCGCCTCGGTGCATGCTTTGGAACACGTGCAAACTAGCCAATCGTCCAGGTAGTTCAAGATCCTGTTATACCGCAGTCTGAGTGGAGCCAGTGCTGCATACATGCATTTGGAAAATGTGTGGTGCACCAATGAGAGGCCAAATGACAGCATGCAGAATTCGTACGCATTGCCTTGAAAGGCGAAGTGCAGATACTTTCTGTGCACAAGATGGATCGGGACATGGAAGTAGGTGCCTTACAGGTTGATCGAGGTGAACCAGTCACCAGGCTGGATGGACAGGAGGATACGCTGTGCGATCAACATGTTGAACTTCCTTTGAGGAACATGTTGAGGACCCTGAGGTCTAGAATAGGTCTGAAACCGCCATCCGTCTTGGGCACCAGGAAGTACCTGGAGTCGAAGCCGCCGAGGGCATCGCTTGGGTTTACCAAGTGCACAGCGTTCTTGTGTTGAATATTGGTGATCTCCTGTTGAAGGAGAATCGCGCACGCTGGTTTGACGTTGGTAACCTTGAAAGGTGGCAGGCCTAAGTGGAATTGCAGAGCGTAACTGTGTCTCATAGTTGATAGCACCCAGGAGTCCTGGGTGCAGCCTTGCCATGGGTCGTGTCCAGTGATCAGTCTGGCTGTGAGGGGGGAAGGTGGCAACCAGAGTCCCTCAGGGGTGGTCTCCCTTGGGCTTGGGAGGGGGCACATCTTTCTTAGGCCCCGGCCTTGGTCTCCAGCGAGAGAACAGGTTACCCCTGACCGCTTGCTTGCTCTGGGGCAGGGGGCGGCGTTCAGGCCCAGTTGTCCCTGCAAGCTGGGAAGACCATCTAGGGTGCTGGCAGTAGGCAGGAAGGTGTGAGATTTTCGAAGCAACCTCTGTGGCCTGTGGGAACTCAAGGCTCACATCAATGGTTGTGCTGAACGTCTGTCCCGGTGTTATAGGGGCATCTTGGCCTGGGTTAGCCAGAGGTGTCAGCGAGCGGCTACCAGCATTAGCTCCCATCATTGCCCCCGTCACCGCCTGAAGCTCTCCCGCATCCGTCTCAGTTGCCTGTCTTGCAGCCTCACCGCTAGCTGTGACTGGTAAAGCACCAGTATGGCCATTGCATTTGCTGCCTGGACTGATAACACCGCTGACGCATATGCTTTGTTGAGCATGGCACCGGGGATTATGAGCAGGAGTGGGGAAGCTGGGGCTGCCCAGTGGTATGGGGCAATCTACCCTGAGACTTCAGCAGGGTCTTCAGCATGGTCTGCTGGGCTGAGTTAAGTCGGTGTCGGCGTCGGCGCCGAGGAGAGCGTGGTCGATGCCAGGCTGATATAGCAGAGTCAATCGCCGTCGGTGTCAAGGGGAAGCGCAGCAGCGCTAGGAGAACCAGAGGCTTGAGACGGGTGCGTAGGCCCGAACTGGAAGGTAGCTGTGGCCGAGTAAATCGCCGTAGAGGATGGTGCCGTGAGCCCGTGGGGTCACCCTACAGCACCACAATAGCTCTTATCAATGGTAAATGAACTACACGAGGCAGTGAAGAGAACAAGAGCAAATCGCCAATCTTAAATTGGTCGAAACCAACTGTAATCGGTAGAAACTAACGACAAGAGACTAAGGCAATAAGCAATCTCAAAGCACTTAATTATGTAGCTTACCGTGTATCCTCAATCTGTAGGTCGAAACCATACAAATCAGCCAATTTTCGGAATAAAGAAAGCACGAGGCAATTTATGACCAGTCTCAGTGAAGTGAGAGAGAAAATAACGATATGCTACTGTGAGGATGACCCTCTTCAGCAGGAGGTGGGAGGGACTTCCTCCTCATAGCAGGGTCCTGATAGGGCAGCTTTTTTATATGCTCAGTGACTGCCGGTAAGAGAGGCTCTGCCCCTTCGGTAATGGTTGTCATTCCACTTGAAAAGGAACCACACACAAAACTGGTGAACTTGAAAAAAGGTAATGATCTGAATTAAATTACTTCACACTGGTATGGAATATGCACTGGGTGAGTGTGCAAGTTGCCCACAGCAGTAGGAGGCTCATCACTAGGTCCCTCACCCTCGGTATTAGCTTTCCTGTTCATGTAAACCCCCTGCTGGTAGGGGGACAAGCCGGTCATGGTAGAGAACAACTTTCCGTCTCCGGGTCCTCAACTTGATCTTGTAGATGGTGTCCGATAGTTTGAGAAGGACCTCGCAAGGCCCCTCCCATTAGCCAGGGAGAGTGCTGATATCTTGTTCAAGGGTGGAGGTGACCCTCCATGAGCCGGGTTGTCACGAATCCAACTCTAGATCAGCAACTTGTTTCTGGGCGAAGTACCACTTCAGTACCCAGGGTCCTTGAACTGACAGTGGCCAAACTTACCCGCTCAATGGAGTTATGGATTTCTTTGCAATAGATGAACCACCTTGCTAAAGAGTGGTCAGTGCGGGTGGTGAATTGACAGCCATACAGGTAGGGGAGGAGCTCCAGCAGCTGGTGGTGCTGTGTGTTGTTGAGTCTCTTTGCACTGTATTGGCACAGTTCCTCCACTGCCTCAGATGTGGTCTGCAGAGGGGAGGGCATAGCTTGACCTTCTCCTAAACAGGGCACACTCAAGACTAACTGGCTGGCACGCTGGAAGGCGAGCTGAACCGTCAAGTTGACAGGCTGATTAGCACTTGCCAGCTCAGACACCCCCCTGTGTGGCTTCAAATGTGTAGCCTCAGCCTGTTGCACTTCCTCCTCTCCTGGTTGTAGCACCTACCGCTGTCCCAGCTAGAATGGATGCCAGAGAATGATGCCCTCCAGCCCAACTTCGCAACAGGAACTTTCTTTGACCAGACAGTTTTCATACAGACACTGATAGGGATCCACAAAGCTTTGCTGGCTTCTCCCTGCAAGGGAAGCATGTCAGGTCAGACGAGGGTGATGGTGGTGCCGATATCTTTTATTGCTGACAGGGCTTAAGTAGCCTTGGCCTGTGGTGGATAAGGGCAGCAGGCTAGAATATGGCCTTGACCACCGCAATTCCAACACAAGGGGCATTTAAGTAACTGGTGTCAGATCCTCAGATCTGGGTTGGTAAACAACCCCGTTGCCATTGTTTCTGGGTATATCAGGGGTGGCTTGAGCTACCGAATGACCAACAGAGCCATTGTGGACTGCTCTAGCGTGAGAGGTGACTGTCTGGCGTGGTGGAAAAATCTGCTCTAGTCAGCATGCCTGGCCTATAGTTTTTAGTAGCGTGCTAGGTTCTTTTAGTAAAATCTGCCAATGTAAATCACACAGTGGTATGGCCCTATATATGCATCACTTCCGACTTTATCCCTAGCCTTGGTTGCACTGAATTAGAATTGTTAAGTCATTCTCCAAGGCCCCTGTTGACTCAGCCGGTTTCATCAGCTGCCACTGTAATGTGGATGAAACGGGATGCAGCTTGTTGCTTGGCCTCCATGCACTCATGGTGAACTAGCTGCCTCAGCTCATCCGCTGTCTCTGTCCACACATGCTGCCACTGTAGCAACTTTCTTCTCCACTGTTCAGCCCAGGTAAGCACACCTTCCCAGTCTTTTGTCTGACATCCTGATGCTGTTGGGCTCTAGAGGGGGTCTATCTCCTCTCTTGTTTTTTCTTTACTCTCGGGGGACTGGATGTTCCCTCCTCCAAGCTGGATCCAATATCTCCATTTCCCCATCTCCATCCATCTGTAGCGCTTTCAGAGCTTGAAAAGATGGAGGCTGAAGCAGGCGTGATTTTCAAAAAGTGCAAGCCACATTTCTTTTAGAATTAAGAAATAAAGAAAAGTAAGGGAAGGGGAATGGAGAGTGAAATAACAGAACTAGGCTGACTGATTCTTATCTGGAACATACAAAATACCCTATGATTTTACTACATAGAGTAGGTGTTAAAACTTCATGCTGATATTGGACTCAGCTCTCACCGAGATAAGCACCAACTAAGACATAGCCTCTTTTACTGTAAACTAATGTGATCCATTTGCTTTTCTTTCCATCTGATGATGTACATATCTTTCTGCCTGATGTTGGCTGAAGTGTAATGCTGACTCCAGGGATCAGCCTATTTTGCCTCCCTGGCACTTCAGCACACACAATAACAATAAATAGACGTTAACAATAAATAATACACATAAAAACAATAAAATATTCAATAAGTTCATAAATAAATATAAAATTAGACTTCTACCCCATAAATTAATATATTTAAAAAAGTAACCCTGGAAATTATTCATGAGAAAGTATTATTGCTGAACAAATGGAAATTCATAAATAATAAAGCAATCCCTTGGTTCTACTGTATTTCCAAATTTTTAAGATAATCAATTGTTCTTTGACAAAGTTGTATGTAATAGTCTTTTTAAACTCTATGGAAAGCTGTACTTTTCTAAAGTTGTGACCTTTAATGCAAGGTTCTTCCATAACACTGTATGTGGTGGATCTGTGCATTTCCATTCTAGCTCTTTTTGCCATAAGCAGCAATGATGACATAATTTAAAAAAAAATTTTTGTCCAATTACCATTTTTTGTGTTTCCTAAAAGAGCTAATTCTAAGGTTTCGGGAATGGAAAGACCAACTATCGTATATTATAAATATGGTAGAACACATTTGATCAAACTTGCTCAATTTTGTTGATTTTGACAAAGTTTACCAAACTTGCTAACTTCATAAGGAAAAGCCTGTAGTGCAGGTATAGGACTGTTTTTGTGTTTATTTTATATTTTTTGTGTGTTCCATTTTTGTGTTCTTGTGACCAACATTTGTTAAATCCAAAAACTACTTTGTTTCAGCTGGGTAGCTTGTTTAACTTTTAACAGTACCAGTAAATAATATAAAGCTAATATGTCATACATGTGGGGAAATAATGTATTCCCGATCTTTTCTTTTGTATCAGGATTTAAACATACGCACACATTCCAAAAAACACACCACGATAATAATGGTTCTTACTGTACGCTACCACACTTACAGACTTTTACAATGAAAAACAATCTACAGTTTTATGAATAGATCTTCATGTTTACATAGTAAACCATTTTTTTGAGAGGTGCCATTCCATTTATGCAACAAAGTTTACAAATAATACATTTCATAGGAGCAATAGTTGTGTATAATAAAATATAAATGGTTTGCAAATGCTTTTTATAAATGTAAAAGGAGTGTTCCCAAAGCATAAAAACAACTGCTTTAGCTAAAAGCCATTACTAATGACTGCTATTCAATACAAAAACACATGGTACCAGATTAAGAAAATGATACTAGTAACTCTGGATTTCTCATTACAGCACATTTGCGAAGTCAAAAGTCGCTGCCAAGGAATATTTAACTGCTTTATGACTTCCAATTGTCCTTACAGATTGCAAAGAACTGGGATATACATGTACACACTGAAATAAATCAAGCCAGATGTTTCACAAAAGGTCATATTAGCACTTATATATTACAATCAAATTATAATCGATTAATCAAACCTGTTTGCTAGTGATATTAAATTGTATTGAAAGACAGATACAATTTTAGTGAGGTAATCTGACATTTTCTTTTGAGCTGTACTGCCCATTTGCATTTCCTTTATCCAAATACCATGTCTAAAAGAAAAAGATTTAAAATACATCGAGAGCGTATATATTACTGTAAATCACCAGTTACACTACAACCTACAATATTGTAGACAAAAGATCAGCTTTTGCTATACCGTTTTCAAGTTTCAGACAAACAAAGGTAACTTACGAGTGCTATTTTATTTAGGTTAGCTTACTAGAAATGTAATTTTTTAAGTGCTATTTTATTTTAGTTAGCTGAAGAAAAAGTGTGATATAGCTGCAAATTTTCTGATACCGTCTGAAAGAAATATGCTGAATAAAACAAAATCAGCTTGAGATGGTATGATACACTTGTAGTACTGCAATGAGCAAATGTTGCAAGTTGCAGTCTTTTTTTCTTTTTTGTAGTGATTCACATGATTTCAGGATAAATTCAGCACTTTCTGTAGGTTCCCTCCCAAAGCAAACCATAAGCGCCAAGGAGCTTTCAAAAGAACTTTGGGACAACGTTGTTGAAAGGCACAGATCAGGGGATGGGTATAAAAAATATCAAAGGGATAAATATTGAATATCCCTTGGAGCACAGTCAAGACCTGTTAGGGGGTGTACACTTTCTATAGTCAAATATATATTTCTTGATGGCATTGAAGGCCGATGCTGTTTCGGTGGTCCACCTTACCTGTACTGGGTCTGCCTGGATTTTTTTATTAGGTTGGTCAGGGGTGTAGCGATGGAGGAGAATTCGAGCACAAACGTTCATAAACCAAGGAAGGCCCTAACCTGCTTTTTATCGTGGCGCTCCGGCCACTTGGTAATGGCTTCTATTTTATTGGTCTGGGGCTAGACCTTACCACCCCCCACTATAAACCCTAGGTAATGTGCCTGTTGAAGGCCTATGAAACATTTCTCAGGGTTTGCAGTCAGTGATGCTGCCCTGAAAGCCTGAAGCACGGCGCTCACCGTGAATATCACAATGTCATCAATGTATGCAGAGGCATAACTGGCATGCAGTCTCAGGATGCTGCCCATCAGCTGTTGGAAAGTGACAGGAGCTCCATGCAGTCCAAACAACATTACCTTATATTGGAACAGTCCCAAAGGCGTGGCAAATGCCATCTTTTTCCGTGACGTTGACTCAAGCAGAATTTGCCAATACCCCTTGGTGAGATCAAGGGTAGTCAGGTACTTTTCCGAGTCTAGTCTCTCAATTAACTCATCCACCCGAGGCATCGGTAGGAGTCAAACTTGGAGAATTGATTTAACTGGCGAAAGTCATTACAAAAGCACCAAGTCCCATTGGGTTTGGCCACCATCACCAAGGGATTGCTCCATGGGCTTGAGGACTCTTCAATTACATCCAACTGTTTCATTGCCTCAATCTCACTGATTACCTCCTCTCGTTGGGCCTCTGGGATCCTGTAGGCCCTCACTCAAACACACACTCCTCCAGCTGTGTGAATTTCATAATTTATAGCTGAGGTCCTACCTGGTACTTGAGAGAATACATCCTGATTTGTTTTTATAAAATGGTGTACTTTCTGAATCTGTCGCTGATGAAGGGAGGGGCTTATATTTACAGACCGGGACGTTACGGACGTTCCTGTTTTGGAGGCTAAGACCACGGCCGCTACTAACTCCTTCTGATCTTGAAAATGTGATATATCTGCTCCTTTTTTCGTCTATCTGGTTGTCTTACTTTACAATTAATCTCCCCTACATTGAATAATTTCATAAGGCCCCTGCCAATGAGTAAACAAATGGGAATGGGAACCAATTTCATGACCCTGTCCCCTGGACTAAACACTCTTTGGGTGGTGGTTTTGTTACACTGTCCCGCCTGGCGGGTCTGAGCCTGCTCCAGATGGGACCTCACTATAGGCGTTACCTTGTCTATGTGGCTTCGCAGCTGGAGAATACAGTCCACCATATTTCGACCAGATGAAGTTTGAGCTTCCCACATCTCTTTAGCGATATCAAGGATTCCCTGAGGCTGTCTCCCATATAACAACTCGAACAGGGAGAACCCAGTAGACGACTGTGGCACCTCACGAACTGCAAACATCCGATATGGTATTAAGCGGTCCCAGCCCCTCCCGTCCTTATTGGTTACCTTCCTCAACATGGACTTAAGGGTCTTGTTAAACCTCTCCATGAGACCAGCCATCTAAGGGTGTTAGTCGATGTTGTAATTTTAAGGGTTGTACAAATCTCCTTCATTACTTGACTTAGGAAGGGGGTACTTGGTCGGTTAAGACCTCTTTGGGAATTCAACCACACGAGAATAACTGCACTAGCTCATATTATGTTTTTGAAAGTCATATTGCGGAGGGGATCCGGGTAGCGAGTGGCATAATCGAGAATTACTAGGATATATTCATGGCCTCAGGCAGACTTATTTAGTGGGCCCACGAGGTCCATAGCTATCCTTTCAAATGGTATCTCAATGATTGGGAGGGGTTGAAGTGGAGCCCGTAAGGTTGGTACCACGCCAACTCATAGTTTCAGGACCTGGGGCCCAATCTCAAGAGTCGCTACAGTAGTCGGAAAGTGTTTAAGATCCCCATGTATGCAAGTAATCCCTGTCTTGAGACCGAAATCCAATGGGCGGTCAGCCAGTACTTCCGATGTGACCAAAGTAAGAGTGCTTCCCGAATCAGCAAGAGCCTCTGCATTTTCCCATTAACTTTTATATTCATCAGGTAAGGGTACGAACCATCATTGGTACAAAATGTAGCAATGTGCCCCATCTGTGTACATTTAAAACATCAATATTTGCTACACTAACGTTTCATTTTACCATTCCCAGGTCCATCCCCAGTCCCTTCATAGCTCTAGACTGCTCTTCACCCCCCCGGCATCGCCAGTTGCTTACCCGTCATTGGGATCACCCACGGTTTCCATGACGGCCGGCTCAGGCTTTTGGATGCCGGGGTCTGGGGCTGTCGTGAAAGCTCCTTGGTGGCCAGTTGCTGTTCCACAAGGTCAACAAACTCATTGACATTCCCGGGGTTCCCTTGCCCAACCCACTTCCATAGTGGGGCCAGCAGGGCCCGGAGATACCGATCCATCACAAGGATTTCCACTGCTATAGCAGAGGTATTAGCTTCCGGCTTGAGCCACCTTGTAGCCAAATGAATTAA